>NW_025228092.1:252023-256515 GCF_018294505.1 Triticum aestivum
ATCTCATCGAAAGACGGGACACCTTTGCCTTGATAGAGGCGGGGGTGTCCCGATCTTTCGATGAGATGATAACTATCGATTTGGTGGAGACGACTTTGACGATCCGACTACAAACGTGCACGACGTTGCGCCTTAGCAATCGCTAAACCAACTCCGAGAGGTTATTGACTACGCCGGAGCACGATCAACCTGACCACGAAGGTCTATTCCTGCAAGCAATCGAAGAACAAGCAAGAATATGATAAAAGCAATCTGAATATCGCGAATATGTATGAAGTATTGATAATGGTGGGGATCCGAAAAGTGGTCTTGGTCTGGTCGTTGGACACAAACGAAGCACACGAAGTTGCAATGGCTAACTTTTAACTAAACAAATCCCAAGGAAAAGCTACTAGATGGATCTACTTATATAGGAGCAAGGGGTGGCGGCCAAGGAGGTGGGAGGACGTCCCAAGGCAGCCTAAAACAAAATCTAGGTCGTACAAGGCCAATGGGCCCAAGTGGAGGTGATGTAACACCTTTGGACTTGTAGTTTGACTCGGATTCTGTTGCAGCATCAGATTGTTTCGTCCACAACTCAACGCTCCGGACGAATTTGAAGGTGATTCCAATTGGGTTGGAAAGTGCACGAAATCTAGTTTCCAACAAAAAAAGAATCACCCAATTCGGTGTCTGTATGAAAAACTTGTGTGCGTTTTGAGTCAGGTATGTCTGTGCAGTCCGAATCTGAATCCAGAACGTGAGAGACTTGGACTCTATCTTCTCTTGGGCCAAAAGTGACGTGAGAGAACTTTTTGGACAGCAAATAAGCATCTCTTTCTTCCTTATCTTCATATGTGGATTGTACAAATGTCCCATACACCTGCAATTAGACAAAACACAAAAGTGTGTGAAGTATTTTTGTTCTCGATAACATAAATAGATTATTGAATAGTTTGCACTAGAAATCACCTGACAAATATGCATATATGCAATATTTTTGGTCATATCCAAGGTAGTCATGTCCTCATCATAGCGCCTATCGTCCCACGCTACTGCTATACATGGATAGCTGTAGCGCGCTTCAGTGAAGAGCGCTGCTGATATTATCTGCAGCGCTTTTTACAGGGAAGCGCTACTGGTAAGGCGGCGCTACTGCTAACTTTTTTCCCCTCGCTACTACTAGTTTTATTAGTTTTTTCTGCATATTTGTTTTGTATTTGAATAGGCTTTATACAATAATCTTTAGCATATCATACACATACAAATGTAATCATAGCATATACATACAACTAGTCTCATCAAATCATGTCATCATCATAATCATCATCCAACACAAAGTGGTCTCTCGTCATCATCTCGAAAATAGCGATACAAGTCTCGATTACTTGCAAATACATCATCATCCATCTAAACAATGATATACGCGAGAAGAGCTATCACTTTGAGTGAGAGCGGAACTATGCAGTACATGAGTTCATATCCCTCTCTCGCATTAGCGTGAACCTAAACTAACTACTACCTGTCGCTCGGAAACCGGAAACTGGTACACCTGGGCCTAACACTCCGGCCACTCGTCGTATATATACACCTGGCATAGCACTTCTTCGCCATCGATGATCTATGCACCTGCATCGTCACATGAGTCGATGATATGCAACATATATAGTTGAGCAACAGAAAGAGATAGACTTGGCAAAAATAGAAACAACATATCATAAGCATAAATAACAAAGTTCATCATACCCAAAATGCCCTAACTAGAGTGATCTTGCTAGTCGAGGAGGAGGACGGTTTAATTACATCACAAATAAAGTTTCACCATGCATAACTCAAAGTTTTGTCATATAGAAAGTATGGACTAAACAGACACATTGTCATATATCGACAATCACTCCAACATGTCGTGCCATCCATCCATGTCAGGGAGATAGTGCCCGAGCTTAGTGAAAGGCTTCATGTCGAGACGCTGAGAGGCTACCCATGTTCGGACGACCTCCTTCATGGTGATTTTGGCAAGTTCGCGCTGGATGTCATAGAACTCAGCTCGAAGTCGATGATCCTCGATATCTCCTACGTCCTTTGCCCATTGCAGAATATGGGCATCGCCGGATCTAGGTGACATGCGAAGGTTCTGGTGATACCGTTTGTACTCCAGCATGTGGTGTAGGACATAGAATCCATCATTAAGAGAATCGCTCGGTTGCTGGATGCAGCAGAAGTTGGTCTTATGGCCGAAGGCGAGCCTGCCGCCCCTTCTCTTCTTGTCCTTGACCTCTCCACCCCGTGCTTGGTAGTAAAACATATCACTATTGAGAACATCCTTGATGTGCGTGTAATCCTTTTTTTGAATGTTCTTCGACGAGTCCAAGTAAAGAGCGTGGGAGTATCGGAGGTAGAGGATGATGAGGACGGCGCGCCCGCCGCTGCACAAAATAAGTACACCTCAAATTAATTAGTCTCCACCGTGCAAATGAATGATTGAAATCGAAGGAAGGATATCCGCGCGGATGACTTACATGGGATGATAAGGCACGAGGATTGCCTATTGGCGAGCATGAAACTGACGATGTATTCCCTCGCATATTCACGATGCTTTGCGCATACTCCCAAGAAGCCCTCGTGCATGTAGTACGAGTCAGTGACACAAATATGAGGTATCTGCTCAACCCCGATGATGTAGTTCATGTGCAAGGCATAAAGGCGGACAAACATAAAATCCAGCTTCTTCACGTGAAACATGTTGAATATGTAATCGAATCGAAGGAAGAACTTATCCACGGGGAAGCAGTCGACGTACGGCATTTGCCGCGGAACATTAACCACATAGAGTGGGTATCCTGGATCTTTCGAGGCGATGATGCCTTTCTCTATACGCATCACATCATCATGAAGTCTCCTTAGATCGCCGAATCTGGCCCCTAGCGCTCTTGCAGGTAGGATTGGTTGACTGAGGATATGTCATTTATCCGCATCGGGGATATCTATACGGTCCTGAAGCCGAGGCTGCTGAGGCGGCTGGATCATAGAATCAGCTTTTTTGCCTTTCCTCGCTCTCTTCCTAGACTTCTTTACTACCGGAAGGTCGTCCATAATACGTTGAGCCTCCGGAGACGGCAATTCAGGCACCGACTCATGATGCTCAAACCCTGAGTAGGCGCCAGTATAGACATACCGTTGAGTGCCATCGTCATCCTCATCCTCATCCATGGCAACGTCATCAGCGACAAATGGAGCCTCTTCCTTACCCCATCTGCTATCACCCAACCCGACACCCAACGCTAATTGGGTAGGTGGGGTGTTGATATTCATACCTTGCTGAGGCTACGTGCTCGCGGGTGTGCTCCCGACCGCCTCCAGACAAAGCAGACTCTTTGGCCACAACAGGACCCACCATTGCAACAATCACCAAGCCGCCGCGTTTGGCTCAAAATTGCTGTCGCCCACCTCCGTGACCACCAGTCTAGTAGTCTGAGTTTGTTAGGAAGATGTTGCCTCTTTGCTTTCGGTTCTACACTGGCTTCGCTCCCCGAGGCAGCGCCGGTCTCAGTCTCAGCGCCGGTCTCGATGCTAGTCTGAGTCTTAGCGTCGGTCTCAGTCTCAGCACCGGTCTGCGTGTCGGTCTCAGTCCCCGATGCCACCGGTGGGCCCAGCAACAACATCGGTTGATCGTCGGCAAGGCTCAAAAATTCGTCTGCCGCCCGGTAGACATCGTCGCAATCACCAGAACCCTGTCCTTCATCGTTGCTAGCCATGTTTCCTACGATTAAATCTAGTCAATTAATTCTAGACCTAATAAAATGAATAATGACATAAAAAAGGCCTATTGTTTTGCAGGAATGTTGACTCCTTCCCGGTGCGGCAAATCCCGGGCACTCGATATGTCCTAGTTTGTAGCACAAGTCATGCCAAAATTCACGGAAAATTTCGGCATGACCTTTGCTAAAAAGTGGACAAATCGAGAACCTGAAATTTGCCAGAACGGAAATGAATCAAGATTCTAGCAAAACATATGCCACTCGGCTTCATTCCGTGGAAACAACAGAAGGCCACTTGGGCACAATCGAAACATGCATGTGCAAACACAATTGAGGAATTTGCATATATCCTGACCACTTCAAATTTGCATGTCCTAGCATTTGACACTACAAGAAAATCTATACAAATCTCATGCTCTCTCAAACTCAATTCAGAAACCAAATATAGATTATATTTAGTTAACTACTGAACTAAATTACTTTACTCTAAACTAAACCCTACTGCCCTAATTAACATCTAGTTAAACAAACTCAATTCAAAAACTAAACCCTGCTGAACTAATTAACATCAACATTATCTACTACTTAACATCTATTATTACCCTAACTAAAAATATCTACAATTAACCATACTGCCCTAGTTAACTAGTACCATAACTACTACTAATTAACATCTACTACTACTACTAAAAATCACTATGTATGAACCCTAGTACTAATTAACATCTACTACTACTCCTAATTAATATGGTAGA
>NW_025228092.1:256730-277938 GCF_018294505.1 Triticum aestivum
CGCTCCTGGGCGGGCTCAGGGGCAGTGAGGTCGAGTGCGGCGGTGGAGAGGTCGAGGGCGGTGATGGTGAGGTCGAGGGCGGCCCAAGAGGTAGCGGCGGCGAGGCTGGGCGGCCTCGGGCGGTGGCGGTGAGGATGAGCACGGCGTCGATGCCGGCAGGAGACGGCGGCGAAGTGGGGGTGATGACGAAGTGGGGGAGACGGTGGCGAAGAGTGGGGCGAGGGATTTGGGGGAGAAGTGGTGGCCGGGGGGAAACCGTTTTTTGGGTTAAGTCAAAAATAATGGTAGCGCGTTAGGGAAAACGCGCTATAGCTAAGTTAGCTATAGCGCATTTTCGCAAACGCGCTACTGCTATTCCTTCATCCTTTTTCCCTTTTTTGTTTATTTTTCTTTACATTTTATATTTTTCCTTTCTCCTTTTTCTATTTCTTTCATTTTCATTTTCATTTACTTTTCTATTTGTTTTTTATTTTATTTTATTTTCATTAGCAGTAGTGCTTTACAGGTAAACGCGCTGCTATAAGAATATTAGTGGCAGCGCGGTTTCTGAAAGATCACTACTACTATGTGTAGCCCATCGTCTTAGTGGTCGAAATTTTAGTAGTAGCGAGTTTTCAGCGAGACGCGCTACTGCTATATATGCATCTGCCGCACGCTTATTTGGCACGCGCTACTGTTGTCTGGCAGTAGCGAGCTTTATTAACAAGCGCTACTGCTAAAGTTCTGTGTATAACGTTTTCCCTAGTAGTGTAAGTAAGGTCTTGTGCATGATAAAACCATGCTACCCTTTGAAACTTAGGTGCTCCCACCCTTCGACTTGAACGTTGCTTCGGTCAGGGTGGTCGAAGTGGCCTTTGATGGAAAAGGACTGGCGGGGGGCTGGTCCCTCTTTATGATTTGTGCCCGGTAGGCCTAACTCCCTGGCAACAAAATAGAGGGCACCGGTAGGATAGCCTGCCGGGGGAACTCGTTTACTTAGAAATTTAGAGGCATCCACCTCTGCACGCTCATATACATGCATGAGACCCCGGCAAGGTTTATCTTTTTCATTAATATGCTGATCAAACAAGTACAGACCTTACAGGACACAAACATGGATTCAAGCGACTACATTATTTGAACTAAAATTTGGCAAGTGCCTACATGTTTAAGATTGAAAAAAGATAAGTGCCTCGTGATGCCCTTTCTTGTCCCTCTCCTTCAAGGCACAGTAGTCGAAGGCGGAGAGGGAAAAAGGACTGCCTGGGCAGAAGCTCAGCCTGACCCTGTCGGGCTCCAGGAAAGGTAGCCTGGCAGGGGAAGGGGGGTGCGGGCGAAGGCGACGGTGAAGAGATCGGCGGAGACGACCCGTCAAATGCCACCACTAGGGCCAGCAGGGCGCGGTAGGGCTAAGAGAGCTGCAGCCTGCGAGGAAGCCTGTCGGGGTCCAGCTGGGAGGCTGTTGGAGGAGACTAGGGAACCACCTCCACCCCTGCTCCCAACTCCCTGGCAAATCACCTTGTCGGGAAAGGGGTGCAGGTGCAGATGATGGTGCTGCCTCCAGTTGACGGTGACGGTCTGGCTGATGCTCAACCGGAGTGAGAGTTGTCGCCCTCCCGGTCGGTGTCGTTGTCATCGTTGTCACTGTCCTCCTTGTTGCTATCGCTCGAGGAGGAGCTTTCATCGCCGGTCGAGCTCTTCACGCAGCACCCTAAGCAAGCACCCAGCACCCAAACAACTTGACGGAAAGGAAACCGTCCTCCGTTAACTTAAAATGGAGAACATGCCCTTCCAACAAGCTATGGGAACGAGCAAAAGTCTTCCAGCCTCGACGGAAGTACATGACATGAGGGGCGGGGAAGTCTACATCCACTCGTATGCTGCCATTACCGCAGCCCCTCATGTGAAGTCTCAATGCTCGTGACTACTCGAGTTCGATCGCCCTTGCAAATGGAGTAGGAAGACAGAGGTAACCGCGTGGAGGCTTGTACAGCCTGATGACAAACTCCAGAGGTTGGTCTCCGATGTGGCCTTCCGGCTGGGGCGCGGTCAGGGCACCGCCCCGTCCTGCTCCTCCCCGGGCGCCACGACGACCCCGGTCTCGTCCCCTCCCTCCTCCTCATGCAGCGGGTTCCAGCCCCGCACTCTCAGGAGGAGGAGGGAGACGTTGTCGAGCAAAAGCTCTCGTCGCCGCCATTAGAGTGCCACCGCATCCTCGCCCTCTCGTCGTGATGAGCGAAGAAAAGTTTGAGCAAAGGGAGAAGGGAAGTGTCTGAGCAAACTCACCACTCCTACTGATAGAGGCAAAGGTGTCCCGTCTTTCGATGAGATGATGGATATCGCTTTGGTGGAAGTCGACTTTGACGATCCGACTACGAACGTGCGAGGACGTCGCGCCTTAGCAATCGCTAAACCAACTCCGAGAGGTTATTGACCACGCCGGAGCACGATCAACCTGACCACGAGGGTCTGTTTCCTGCGAGCAAACGAAGAACAAGCAAGAAACTGAGATTGCAATCTGGATATTGCGAATATAAGATGAAAGCTTTATTGATCAAGGTGGGGTTCTGTGACGCCTTTGTCTGGTCGTTGAACACAAACGAAGTACGCGAAGTTGCAGCTATGGCGAACTTTTAATCTAAACAAAACCCAAAGTCTAAACGATGCCCTAAGGGCTGTATATATGGAGGAAGAGGGGGGAATTTCGTGGCCCTTGGTGGAGGGGTCCGAAATCAACCCTATCTCTTGTTTCCCCACACATACGGACTCTAAAAATAGCCTTTACTTATGTAGTTCGAAATTACATGGGCCTGGCCCAATAATAAGGTGACGCAGCACCTAAAATAGCCTCGGGACGAAATTTATGAAGTGGCATCTTGTATATTTCGTCCAAGGCTTCATGCACCCATTATGGTGGCTTCAAAGTCCTGAAATCATCACTTGTAACTCCGTTCTTGTTCCCCTTGCGCATGCCATCATCTCCATGCTTGTTCTTGCTCCAATGTTCATCCTTCTCCAAGCTAGGCCCTTCATTTGTAAGCAAAACAAATGTATCCAATTTAGGCAGCATCATATTCTCATGAACATTAGAATCATTACCAAGAAACGAAAGTACCTGGTAATTTAGTTCGCGTGCACGAGCTCTAGTAATTGGTCCAGTATGTATAGCAGCAGGGGCTGTGGGTGTAACAATTGTATTGATGTCCTCATCACTATGACTCCTGATTCCATTTTGAAAGATGATATTAATAGAGCTAATAAAGCACAACAGGAGAAGAATAAGAGTGAAAATCAGATTGTGGCAAAAGAATTTGAGCAACAAATGAAGCCTAATAATAAACCATCTAGTGTTGCTTCTGAAATTAAATTGAAAAGTGCATGTTTATTTGCCACCAAATCTGATATTGATGAGCTAGATTTCAGCAAATCTGTTTGCTATGCTTTTTTGTGCAAAGAGGCATTATTTTCATTCGAGGACGAGCCTTCCTCTTTGCCTCCTGCTGTCACTAACATTTTGCAGGAGTTCGCTGACGTTTTTCCACAAGACGTGCCACTGGGATTACCGCCTATTCGAGGGATTGAGCATCCGATTGACTTAATTCCCGGTGCTTCACTGCCAAACCGTGCACCATACCGTACCAATCCAGAGGAGACGAAGGAGATTATGCGTCAAGTACAAGAGCTTCTCGACAAAGGTTATATACGCGAATCCCTTAGTCCTTGTGCTGTTCCTATTATTCTAGTGCCGAAAAAGGATGGTACATCACGTATGTGTGTTGATTTCAGAGGCATTAATAATATTACTATTCGTTATCGTCATCCTATTCCTAGGCTAGATGATATGCTTGATGAATTGAGTGGCTCTACAATATTCTCCAAAGTTGATTTGCGTAGTGGCTACCATCAAATTCGTATGAAATTGGGAGATGAATGGAAAACAGCATTTAAAACTAAGTTTGGATTATATGAGTGGTTAGTCATGCCTTTTGGGTTAACTAATGCACCTAGTACTTTCATGAGATTAATGAACGAAGTTTTACGTGCTTTCATTGGACGATTTGTGGTAGTTTACTTTGATGACATATTGATTTATAGCAGATCTTTGGAAGAACATTTGGAACATTTACGTGCTGTTTTTATTGCTCTACGTGATGCACGTTTGTTTGGTAACCTTGGGAAGTGCACCTTTTGCACCGACCGAGTATCTTTTCTTGGCTATGTTGTTACTCCACAGGGAATTGAAGTTGATAAAGCCAAGATTGAAGCTATTGAGAGTTGGCCGCAGCCCAAAACGGTCACACACGTGAGGAGTTTTCTTGGCCTCGCTGGATTCTATAGACGTTTTGTGAGAGATTTCAGCACCATTGTTGCACCTCTCAATGAGCTTACAAAGAAAGATGTGCCTTTTCTTTGGGGTACCGCACAGGAAGAAGCCTTCTCCGTATTGAAAGATAAGTTGACACATGCTCCTTTACTCCAACTTCCTGATTTTAATAAGACTTTTGAGCTTGAATGTGATGCTAGTGGAATTGGATTAGGAGGTGTGTTATTACAAGATGGCAAACCCGTTGCATACTTTTCTGAAAAATTGAGTGGGTCTAGTCTGAATTATTCTACTTATGATAAAGAATTATATGCTCTTGTTCGGACTTTAGAAACATGGCAACATTATTTATGGCCCAAAGAATTTGTTATACATTCTGATCATGAATCTTTGAAACATATTAAAAGTCAAGCTAAACTGAATCGTAGACATGCTAAATGGGTTGAATTCATTGAGACTTTCCCTTATGTCATTAAACACAAGAAGGGAAAAGAAAATGTTATTGCTGATGCATTGTCTCGTCGCTATACTATGCTTTCACAACTTGACTTCAAAATATTTGGTTTGGAGACCATCAAAGATCAATATGTGCATGATGCTGATTTTAAAGATGTAATGCAGAATTGTAAAGAAGGAAGAATGTGGAACAAGTTTGTCGTTAACGATGGATTTGTGTTTCGTGCTAACAAGCTATGCATTCCAGCTAGCTCCGTTCGTCTTTTGTTGTTGCAGGAGGCGCATGGAGGAGGATTAATGGGACACTTTGGCGTGAAGAAGACGGAGGACGTACTTGCTACACATCTCTTTTGGCCAAAGATGAGACGGGATGTTGAGCGTTTTATTGCTCGATGCACTACATGTCAAAAAGCTAAGTCACGACTCAATCCTCATGGTTTATATATGCCTTTGCCTGTACCTATTGTTCCTTGGGAGGATATATCTATGGACTTTGTTTTAGGTTTACCTCGAACAAAGAAGGGGAGGGATAGCATATTTGTTGTCGTGGATAGATTCTCGAAAATGGCACACTTTATACCATGTCATAAAAGCGATGATGCTGTTAATGTTGCTGATTTGTTCTTTCGTGAAATTATTCGCTTGCATGGTGTGCCAAATACTATTGTTTCAGATCGTGATACTAAATTTCTTAGCCACTTTTGGAGATGTTTATGGGCTAAGTTGGGGACTAAACTGCTTTTTAGTACTACTTGTCACCCCCAAACTGATGGACAAACTGAAGTAGTCAATAGAACGTTGTCTGCTATGCTTAGGGCTGTTTTGAAGAATAATAAGAAAATGTGGGAGGAATGCTTGCCTCATATTGAATTTGCTTATAATCGTTCATTGCATTCTACTACTAAGATGTGCCCTTTTGAAGTTGTGTATGGTTTCCTACCTCGTGCACCTATTGATTTGTTGCCTCTTCCATCTTCGGAGAAGGTTAATTTTGATGCTAAACAACGTGTGATAGAGGCAAAGGTGTCCCGTCTTTCGATGAGATGATGGATATCGCTTTGGTGGAAGTCGACTTTGACGATCCGACTACGAACGTGCGAGGACGTCGCGCCTTAGCAATCGCTAAACCAACTCCGAGAGGTTATTGACCACGCCGGAGCACGATCAACCTGACCACGAGGGTCTGTTTCCTGCGAGCAAACGAAGAACAAGCAAGAAACTAAGATTGCAATCTGGATATTGCGAATATAAGATGAAAGCTTTATTGATCAAGGTGGGGTTCTGTGACGCCTTTGTCTGGTCGTGGAACACAAACGAAGTACGCGAAGTTGCAGCTATGGCGAACTTTTAATCTAAACAAAACCCAAAGTCTAAACGATGCCCTAAGGGCTGTATATATGGAGGAAGAGGGGGGAATTTCGTGGCCCTTGGTGGAGGGGTCCGAAATCAACCCTATCTCTTGTTTCCCCACACATACGGACTCTAAAAATAGCCTATACTTATGTATTTCGAAATTACATGGGCCTGGCCCAATAATAAGGTGACGCAGCACCTAAAATAGCCTCGGGACGAAATTTATGAAGTGGCATCTTGTATATTTCGTCCAAGGCTTCATGCACCCATTATGGTGGCTTCAAAGTCCTGAAATCATCACTTGTAACTCCGTTCTTGTTCCCCTTGCGCATGCCATCATCTCCATGCTTGTTCTTGCTCCAATGTTCATCCTTCTCCAAGCCCCTTCATTTGTAAGCAAAACAAAGGTATCCAATTTAGGCAGCATCATATTCTCATGAACATTAGAATCATTACCAAGAAACGAAAGTACCTGGTAATTTAGTTGGCGTGCACGAGCTCTAGTAATTGGTCCAGTATGTATAGCAGCAGGGGCTGTGGGTGTAACAATTGTATTGATGTCCTCATCATCCTCCCCTTCTTGAAATGAAGTCGTCCTCGACGGAAGTTCATCTTCCTCACCCAAATAAGGCTTCAAATCTGCAATGTTAAAAGTGGGACTAACCCCAAGATCTGCAGGCAGCTCAAGTTTATATGCATTATCATTTATTTTCTCTAACACCTTAAAGGGACCATCAGCACGTGGCATTAGCTTTGATTTGCGCAAATCAGGAAATCTATCCTTACGCAAATGTAACCAAACAAGATCTCCAGGTGCAAACACAACATGTTTTCTACCCTTATCTCCAGCAAGTTTATATTTAGCATTCATACGCTCAATGTTTTCCTTAGTTAACTCATGCATTTTTAAAATCAATTCAGCACGATGTTTAGCATCAAAATTAACCTTCTCCGAAGATGGAAGAGGCAACAAATCAATAGGTGCACGAGGTAGGAAACCATACACAACTTCAAAAGGGCACATCTTAGTAGTAGAATGCAATGAACGATTATAAGCAAATTCAATATGAGGCAAGCATTCCTCCCACATTTTCTTATTATTCTTCAAAACAGCCCTAAGCATAGTAGACAACGTTCTATTGACTACTTCAGTTTGTCCATCAGTTTGGGGGTGACAAGTAGTACTAAAAAGCAGTTTAGTCCCCAACTTAGCCCATAAACATCTCCAAAAGTGGCTAAGAAATTTAGTATCACGATCTGAAACAATAGTATTTGGCACACCATGCAAGCGAATAATTTCACGAAAGAACAAATCAGCAACATTAACAGCATCATCGCTTTTATGACATGGTATAAAGTGTGCCATTTTCGAGAATCTATCCACGACCACAAATATGCTATCCCTCCCCTTCTTTGTTCGAGGTAAACCTAAAACAAAGTCCATAGATATATCCTCCCAAGGAAAACTAGGTACAGGCAAAGGCATATATAAACCATGAGGATTGAGTCGTGACTTAGCTTTTTGACATGTAGTGCATCGAGCAATAAAACGCTCAACATCCCGTCTCATCTTTGGCCAAAAGAAATGTGTAGCAAGTACGTCCTCCGTCTTCTTCACGCCAAAGTGTCCCATTAATCCTCCTCCATGCGCCTCCTACAACAACAAAAGACGAACGGAGCTAGCTGGAATGCATAGCTTGTTAGCACGAAACACAAATCCATCGTTAACGACAAACTTGTTCCACATTCTTCCTTCTTTACAATTCTGCATTACATCTTTAAAATCAGCATCATGCACATATTGATCTTTGATGGTCTCCAAACCAAATATTTTGAAGTCAAGTTGTGAAAGCATAGTATAGCGACGAGACAATGCATCAGCAATAACATTTTCTTTTCCCTTCTTGTGTTTAATGACATAAGGGAAAGTCTCAATGAATTCAACCCATTTAGCATGTCTACGATTCAGTTTAGCTTGACTTTTAATATGTTTCAAAGATTCATGATCAGAATGTATAACAAATTCTTTGGGCCATAAATAATGTTGCCATGTTTCTAAAGTCCGAACAAGAGCATATAATTCTTTATCATAAGTAGAATAATTCAGACTAGACCCACTCAATTTTTCAGAAAAGTATGCAACGGGTTTGCCATCTTGTAATAACACACCTCCTAATCCAATTCCACTAGCATCACATTCAAGCTCAAAAGTCTTATTAAAATCAGGAAGTTGGAGTAAAGGAGCATGTGTCAACTTATCTTTCAATACGGAGAAGGCTTCTTCCTGTGCGGTACCCCAAAGAAAAGGCACATCTTTCTTTGTAAGCTCATTGAGAGGTGCAACAATGGTGCTGAAATCTCTCACAAAACGTCTATAGAATCCAGCGAGGCCAAGAAAACTCCTCACGTGTGTGACCGTTTTGGGCTGCGGCCAACTCTCAATAGCTTCAATCTTGGCTTTATCAACTTCAATTCCCTGTGGAGTAACAACATAGCCAAGAAAAGATACTCGGTCGGTGCAA
Source organism: Triticum aestivum (assembly GCF_018294505.1). Classification (NCBI taxonomy): domain Eukaryota; kingdom Viridiplantae; phylum Streptophyta; class Magnoliopsida; order Poales; family Poaceae; genus Triticum; species Triticum aestivum. The sequence goes on from NW_025228092.1 coordinate 265,365, forward strand.
AAGGTGCACTTCCCAAGGTTACCAAACAAACGTGCATCACGTAGAGCAATAAAAACAGCACGTAAATGTTCCAAATGTTCTTCCAAAGATCTGCTATAAATCAATATGTCATCAAAGTAAACTACCACAAATCGTCCAATGAAAGCACGTAAAACTTCGTTCATTAATCTCATGAAAGTACTAGGTGCATTAGTTAACCCAAAAGGCATGACTAACCACTCATATAATCCAAACTTAGTTTTAAATGCTGTTTTCCATTCATCTCCCAATATCATACGAATTTGATGGTAGCCACTACGCAAATCAACTTTGGAGAATATTGTAGAGCCACTCAATTCATCAAGCATATCATCTAGCCTAGGAATAGGATGACGATAACGAATAGTAATATTATTAATGCCTCTACAATCAACACACATACGTGATGTACCATCCTTTTTCGGCACTAGAATAATAGGAACAGCACAAGGACTAAGGGATTCGCGTATATAACCTTTGTCGAGAAGCTCTTGTACTTGACGCATAATCTCCTTCGTCTCCTCTGGATTGGTACGGTATGGTGCACGGTTTGGCAGTGAAGCACCGGGAATTAAGTCAATCTGATGCTCAATACCTCGAATAGGCGGTAATCCCGGTGGCACGTCTTGTGGAAAAACGTCAGCGAACTCCTGCAAAATGTTAGTGACAGCAGGAGGCAAAGAGGAAGGCACGTCCTCGAATGAAAATAATGCCTCTTTGCACACAAAAGCATAGCAAACAGATTTGCTGAAATCTAGCTCATCAATATCAGATTTGGTGGCAAATAAACATGCACTTTTCAATTTAATTTCAGAAGCAACACTAGATGGTTTATTATTAGGCTTCATTTGTTGCTCAAATTCTTTTGCCACAATCTGATTTTCACTCTTATTCTTCTCCTGTTGTGCTTTATTAGCTCTATTAATATCATCTTTCAAAATGGAATCAGGACTCATAGGAAGCAAAGTAATATTTTTATCCTTATGAACAAGAGTATAGTGATTGTTTCTACCATGGTGTACAGAATTTTTATCAAATTGCCATGGTCTACCAAGTAATAAGGAACATGCTTGCATAGGTACCACATCACAATCAACATAATCAGCATATGTAGAGATACTAAAATGCACACGAACAGTACGTGTTACCTTAACCTTGCCGCTGTTGTTGAACCATTGGATGTAGTATGGATGTGGATGTGGTCTTGTGGTGAGAGAAAGCTTCTCCACCATCTCCATGCTAGCCAAGTTGTTGCAGCTCCCTCCGTCTATGATGACGCGCACAGAACGTTCCTTCACAACTCCCTTGGTATGGAACAAATTGTGCCTCTGATTTTGCTCAGCTTGTGTGATCTGCACACTCAAAACACGTTGAGCAACTAAACATTCATACCTGTCAGCATCTTCAGGAGCCATGTATTGCGTCTCATGATCAGAATCATCTCCACCATGTTCTTCACGTGTAATAAGAGCCAAAGTCTCCTCATCATAGTCACTAGCAGACTCATATCCACCATCCGCGGTAGCAATCATCACATGCGGAGATTTGCATTCTCTCGCATAATGACCTCCTCCCTTACAACGACGACAAATAATATCACTTGTGTGCCCTGTTGATGCCATGGAAGAAGAAGAACGCTGTGCAGGCCCCGCAGGTGCGCTCTTGGCAGATAATGGTGGTTGTGCCTGTTTTCTTGTATCACGGCTGGAGGTGGCACCTGATGGAGGTGCTGGTGCAGTTGAAGTAGAAGATGCACGTGGTGTCCATGATGAAGGTCGGCCTGCAGAAAATTTAGTTCGCCCCAATGCTTGTCGATCCTGCACTTCACGTTCAGCTTTTGATAGAGGCGGGGGTGTCCCGATCTTTCGATGAGATGGTAACTATCGATTTGGTGGAGACGACTTTGACGATCCGACTACAAACGTGCACGACGTTGCGCCTTAGCAATCGCTAAAGCAATCTCCAGAGGTTATTGACCACGCCGGTGCACGATCAACCTGACCACAAAGGTCTATTCCTGCAAGCAATCGAAGAACGAGCAAGAATATGATAAAAGCAATCTGAATATTGCAAATATGTATGAAGTATTGATAAAGGTGGGGATCCGAAAGCGGTCTTGGTCTGGTCGTTGGACACAAACGAAGTACACGAAGTTGCAATGGCTAACTTTTAACTAAACAAATCCCAAGGAAAAGCTACTAGATGGATCTACTTATATAGGAGCAAGGGGTGGCGGCCAAGGAGGTGGGAGGACGTCCCAAGGCAGCCTAAAATTAAATCTAGGTCGTACAAGGCCAATGGGCCCAAGTGGAGGTGATGTAACACCTTTGGACTTGTAGTTTGACTCGGATTCTGCTGCAGCATCAGATTGTTTCGTCCACAACTCAACGCTCCGGACGAATTTGAAGGTGATTCCAATTGCGTTGGAAAGTGCACGAAATCTAGTTTCCAACAAAAAAAGAATCACCCAATTCGGAGTCCGTATGAAAAACTTGTGTGCGTTTTGAGTCAGGTATGTCTGTGCAGTCCGAATCTGAATCCAGAACGTGAGAGACTTGGACTCTATCTTCTCTTGGGCCAAAAGTGACGTGAGAGAACTTTTTGGACAGCAAATAAACATCTCTTTCTTCCTTATCTTCATATGTGGATTGTACAAATGTCCCATACACCTGCAATTAGACAAAACACAAAAGTGTGTGAAGTATTTTTGTTCTGGATAACATAAATAGATTATTGAATAGTTTGCACTAGAAATCACCTGACAAATATGCATATATGCAATATTTTTTGTCATATCCAAGGTAGTCATGTCCTCATCATTTGCAAGCAAGATGAAACAAATGGTCCATAGGATAACACTCTTCATGAATTAGTATCTCTTGAATATCACGGTTTAATCCTCCCCAAAATCTATCCATAAAATCATCTTCACTTTCTTCTAAAGAGGAATGCAACAAGGTAGTTTGTAAATCATCATAATATTTTGTTACAGTTTCACTACCTTGTTTTAAGTGTTGCAACTTCTTAATCATGTCACGAGTATAATAAGCAGGGACAAAAGTATGTCGCATGGCAAGTTTCAAATCATCCCAAGTAGTAGGTATATAATCAGGGTGTAACCGACAATATTCACTCCACCAAACCAAAGCATAACCAGTGAAAGAACCAACCGCAACCTTAACCTTTTTATGTTCATCGAAATTATGGGAAGCAAATATATTTTTTATGTCGAACTCCCATTCAATATATAAAGCAGGTTTAAAACGGCCATTAAATGGTGGTATAGATACATTAACCTGATCATGTGCATTTGGATGTTTGTGCACCTCTCGTGACGGTTGTGGTATTTGCAAAGGTGGTGGCACGTCTCCCGCGATCGACAAAGCCCATGAATTGACTCTGTATCCTGTCATGATTAGTAGAACAAGAAACAAAACCCAAAAATAATGTTCCTATAACTACTAGGATGTGGTGGTAAAACGCTCACAGTAAAGCAAATATCAATGTCTTACAAGTTCTTACCATGCAGCAGGCGGTGATCGGCAACCAGCGGTGTCAAGTAACTCCGAATATTGAGTAAAGCGATTGCCAGGGGAGCGTACGTATACACGGTGTAGAAATATGTGGAGCTGGGTTGGCTATATATGGTAGCAAAAGATTAGCAATAATCAATTCAAAGATGCAATGTTGAATAAACGCTCAACGACGGTACTGTGCTGGTCCTAGGCTAGACCGGACTAGAGACGCGAGCCTAGAACACTAATGAGGTCACGGCGTAGCACAACTAGCATCAATGAAGGATACTAAGTAGCTCTTGACAGCAAGATATAAGTGAAGATCACAACGGCAGTGAAGATAATGAGGCGAAACAACAGCCAAGCAGGATATATCAACAACTTTGTCTCCAACTTTCCTCTGAAAAAGTTTGTGCCGATTTTTTTGTTTTTTTTTCTTCTCTCTTTTTTTTTCCTCACACTTTTTTTTCTTTCTCTCCTTTTTTTTTCTCTGACTTTTTTTCCTTTTTATTCTCTCGTTTTTTTTCTCTCTTTTTTTCTCCCTCTTTCCAAAACAAACTAGATAAGATGCAGATTGGATCAAGTGAAGATGTGAACGATCTCAACTATTATTATGACAATGAATGGTGGGTAGCACGTGGTGGAAATTGATGGATGGGTGGTGGACAGCGGAAGAGATAATGATGCAGCGGTGGCGTGACTAATGTGAACAGAACTCGAAACTCTAAACGAACTAGACACTAAGACCAGCAACTCGACACGACGATGCAATCGATAATTCAACTATGCAATCAATGAAAAGAAAATTGCAAAGGCTCAGACTGGCTTGGACCAAGGATGAATAGATCTAACTCTTTTTTGTGGCTTTTTCTTGGACAATAGGTAAGAAAGTAAATCTAATCTAGGAAAACTGGAAATTCTCACCGAGCAACCTGAAAACTGATACCACTTGATAGAGGCGAGGGTGTCCCGATCTTTCGATGAGATGATAACTATCGATTTGGTGGAGACGACTTTGACAATCCGACTACGAACGTGCACAACGTTGCGCCTTAGCAATCGCTAAACCAATCTCCTGAGGTTACTGACGATGCTGGAAGCACGGTCAGCCTGACCACGAAGGTCTATTCCTGCAAGCAATCGAAGAACGAGCAAGAATATGATAAAGCAATCTGAATATTGCAAATATATATGAAGTATTGATAATGGTGGGGATCCGGAAGCGGTCTTGGTCTGGTCGTTGGACACAAACGAAGTACACGAAGTTGCAATGGCTAACTTTTAACTAAACAAATCCCAAGGAAAAGCTACTAGATGGATCTACTTATATAGGAGCAAGGGGTGGCGGCCAAGGAGGTGGGAGGACGTCCCAAGGCAGCCTAAAACTAAATCTAGGTCGTACAAGGCCAATGGGCCCAAGTGGAGGTGATGTAACACATTTGGACTTGTAGTTTGACTCGGATTCTGCTGCAGCATCAGATTGTTTCGTCCACAATTCAACGCTCCGGACGAATTTGAAGGTGATTCCAATTGGGTTGGAAAGTGCACGAAATCTAGTTTCCAACAAAAAAAGAATCACCCAATTCGGAGTCCGTATGAAAAACTTGTGTGCGTTTTGAGTCAGGTATGTCTGTGCAGTCCGAATCTGAATCCAGAACGTGAGAGACTTGGACTCTATCTTCTCTTGGGCCAAAAGTGACGTGAGAGAACGTTTTGGACAGCAAATAAACATCTCTTTCTTCCTTATCTTCATATGTGGATTGTACAAATGTCCCATACACCTGCAATTAGACAAAACACAAAAGTGTGTGAAGTATTTTTGTTCTGGATAACATAAATAGATTATTGAATAGTTTGCACTAGAAATCACCTGACAAATATGCATATATGCAATATTTTTGGTCATATCCAAGGTAGTCATGTCCTCATCACACGTGGTGTCCATGATGAAGGTCGGCCTGCAGAAAAGTTAGTTCGCCCCAATGCTTGTCGATCCTGCACTTCACGTTCAGCTTTACAAGCAAGATGGAATAAACGAGTGATATTAGTATACTCCTTATAGTCTAAAATGGTCTGAATCTCTCTATTTAATCCACCCAGAAAACGTGCAAGCATAGCTTCATTCTCCTCAACAATACCACATCTAATCATGCCAGTTTGTAATTCCTGATAATATTCTTCTACAGAATTTTTCCCTTGTCTTAAACGCTGCAATTTTTGAAGCAATTCACGTTGATAATATGGTGGAACCCAACGCGTACGCATAGCAGTTTTCAAAGCAGCCCAAGTAGTTGGAATAGGATATAATCTACAATGTTCAGACCACCATACACATGCAAAACTAGTGAAAGCACAAACAGCAGCAGCAACTCGTCTCTCCTCAGGATATTGTAAACATGTAAATCGTTGTTCAGTTTCTAACTCCCAAGTAAGATATATATCAGGAACATATCTACCCTCAAACGGTGGAATATTCAATTTCAGTTTAGGAATATGGACATCATCTCGTACCTGAGGTGGTGGTGCAGGCCTACCATTACGAATATATACCTGAGGTCGACCTGCTGGTGGTGGTACAGGTGGCTGCACGTAGTGTTGATTTTGATCAACCTCATCCTCATAATCTCCCACATAATCATCCTCCTCCGCATCAGCAGCAGGAGCCACAGAAGTATCAACAGCAGCACCAACAGTTTGGCCAAACGCAAGAGGAACACGGCTTGCTCGGCGGAGGTCTGCTTCGCGACGTGGAGGTAGTCGTTGTTGTTGTTGTTGGAGAGGTGCGTTAGGTGCAGCGGGTGGTGGTGGTGGAAGACGCGCGAGCAATTCATTAAACTTGTTATCGAGCTTTGTTTCGAACGTCTTCTCAAGGCCAGTGATCTTCTCCATGGCCTCTTCAAAATTGTCAGCACATCTTGCACCTGTTCAGTCATCATTTGCTGAAACTTATCATGAAGCTCCTTGTTCGATAAATTCTCCCAGTCAATCTCATCGGCTTGTGATCCTGGCATGGTTAGAAGCAATAGAAACACACAAGAATATGATCCTACAGACTACGAACAAGTGGTGGTGGTGGGTGTCACAAATTCGTCAAGCAAATCTCAAATTCTTACCAGTTCTTACCCAGCAGCAGGCGGTGATCGGCAACCGTTGTAGTCAAAAACTCTCAAAGCTTGGATAGAGCGATTACCAGGGAGAGTCAAACGCACGACGTAGATGTATGTGGAGCTGGGAAGGCTTATAATATGGTAGCAAAAAGGGTCAGCAATAATCAATTCAGAGATGCAAAGTTGAATAAACGCTCAACGACGGTACTGTGCTGGTCCTAGGCTAGACTGTGCTAGAGACGCGAGCCTAGAACACTAACAAAATCACGGCGCGGCACGTAAACAAGGGAAAAGCACACTCTGAATTATTTTTTTCGCTCTTTTTTTTTGCGCTCTTTTTTTTTTGCGCTGCTTTTTTTTTGCGAAAAATCACTATAATGGCGAGTGTCTCAAAACTCTTCCTAGCTCAAACTGACAGGATGGGCACGAAATTTTTTCGACCAATTTTTTTTTTTCGACTGCCCGGACCCAAAAACTGGAAACGGGTCAAAAAAAAACTTCCTATAATGGCACCTGTCTCAAAACACTCAGAAACACCTAAAAATAGGATAGCCAGAAATTTTTTCGAAAAATGCGTTTTCGAAATATTTTGGGCCTAAACGGAGCGTGGCTACCCGACTCTTTTTTTTTTTCGAAACCTACTCCGGCAAGGAAACACGAATCGGAATCTAGATGGATCCCGAAAACAAACCTAATAAGCAAGGAACTTGGATTGGTGGTGGATATATGGTGGTGGTATATGGCAGCGGTGGTGGTAGCGGTGGTAGTATATGGATATGGATCGGTGGTGGTATATGGGCACGGATTGGTGGTGGTATATGGATACGGATTCGGAGCGGTGGTGGTAGATGGCAGGGGCGATGATGATGGTGCGGCGGCGGCGTGACAACTTATGACCAGAACTCGAAACTCTAAAAGACTAGACTCTAAGACCAGCTGATAGAGGCGAGGGTCCCGATCTTTCGATGAGATGATAACTATCGATTTGGTGGAGACGACTTTGACGATCCGACTACAAACGTGAACGACGTTGCGCCTTAGCAATCGCTAAACCAATCTCCTGAGGTTACTGACGATGCTCGAAGCACGGTCAGCCTGACCACGAAGGTCTATTCCTGCAAGCAATCGAAGAACGAGCAAGAATATGATAAAGCAATCTGAATATTGCAAATATATATGAAGTATTGATAATGGTGGGGATCCGGAAGCGGTCTTGGTCTGGTCGTTGGACACAAACGAAGTACACGAAGTTGCAATGGCTAACTTTTAACTAAACAAATCCCAAGGAAAAGCTACTAGATGGATCTACTTATATAGGAGCAAGGGGTGGCGGCCAAGGAGGTGGGAGGACGTCCCAAGGCAGCCCAAAACTAAATCTAGGTCGTACAAGGCCAATGGGCCCAAGTGGAGGTGATGTAACACCTTTGGACTTGTAGTTTGACTCGGATTCTGCTGCAGCATCAGATTGTTTCGTCCACAAATCAACGCTCCGGACGAATTTGAAGGTGATTCCAATTGGGTTGGAAAGTTCACGAAATCTAGTTTCCAACAAAAAAAAGAATCACCCAATTCGGAGTCCGTATGAAAAACTTGTGTGCGTTTTGAGTCAGGTGTGTCTGTGCAGTCCGAATCTGAATCCAGAACGTGAGAGACTTGGACTCTATCTTCTCTTGGGCCAAAAGTGACGTGAGAGAACTTTTTGGACAGCAAATAAACATCTCTTTCTTCCTTATCTTCATATGTGGATTGTACAAATGTCCCATACACCTGCAATTAGACAAAACATAAAAGTGTGTGAAGTATTTTTGTTCTGGATAACATAAATAGATTATTGAATAGTTTGCACTACAAATCACCTGACAAATATGCATATATGCAATATTTTTTGTCATATCCAAGGTAGTTATGTCCTCATCATCCTCCCCTTCTTGAAAATAAAGCCGTCCTCGGCGTTGCTTAATCTGAAATGTGGCTAACAAAAGAGACAAGGTGTACATGTTGTATATGTATATGTCATCCATTTTTACTTCCCTTGATTTTTGCATATATGACACATGAATAGATGAGTAACTTGCATAGTTCATAAAATCTAAAGCCAAAAAATTAGCACAAGAAGTAGAAGGCATGAAAATATTGCAACTCAGTTTGCACATATAAGTGAAGCTCTTATTCATTTCAAAAGATTGACAATGTTCATCATTAAATCATCCCAATATTGGTGAATAAACCTTACTTGCATCAAATTTACATGCTACAACATGCTTAAATAAGCAAACATGCAATAAGTCATTCAACACAGAATCATCACCAAGATTAGAGGTCATATCAAAATGATTAAACATTGGTTCTTTTGCATCAATAGTTAATTCAATGGGTGCACTCAAAATTGTTGGTATTTCAGTTGTTTGATCACATGGCAAAGTCAAATTATCAACGTAGTCCTCTAAAATAGGTGGTGTGATCAAAGTAGTGGGTAGCTCATCAGATGGTGCATTCAAATTGACAAGGCATTCATCATTCTCATGTAGAGATGGAAGATCAGTACCTTTGTCATTACCTCTTATGATCAACTCAGATGATGTAGCCACTCTCGGGGGCGATGTGTCACATGGTGGAGGTGATGTAGTCCTGACAACAACGGATGTGGTTGTCATAGTATGCCTCCCCTTTGAAGGAACAATCATATCAACTCTTGGAATGTGCACCGTGCGCTTGTTCTCCTCGTGGCCAACACGTCGTTTTATTTCCTGTTCAGCTTTGCAAGCAAGATGAAACAAATGGTCCATAGGATAACACTCTTCATGAATTGTATCTCTTGAATATCACGGTTTAATCCTCCCCAAAATCTATCCATAAAATCATCTTCACTTTCTTCTAAAGAGGAATGCAACAAGGTAGTTTGTAAATCATCATAATATTTTGTTACAGTTTCACTACCTTGTTTTAAGTGTTGCAACTTCTTAATCATGTCACGAGTATAATAAGCAGGGACGAAAGTATGTCGCATGGCAAGTTTCAAATCATCCCAAGTAGTAGGTATATAATCAGGGTGTAACCGACAATATTCACTCCACCAAACCAAAGCATAACCAGTGAAAGAACCAACCGCAACCTTAACCTTTTTATGTTCATCGAAATTATGGGAAGCAAATATATTTTTTATGTCGAACTCCCATTCAATATATAAAGCAGGTTTAAAACGGCCATTAAATGGTGGTATAGATACACTAACCTGATCATGTGCATTTGGATGTTTGTGCACCTTTCGTGACGGTTGTGGTATTTGCAAAGGTGGTGGCACGTCTCCCGCGATCGACAAAGCCCATGAATTGACTCTGGATCCTGTCATGATTAGTAGAACAAGAAACAAAACCCAAAAATAATGTTCCTATAACTACTAGGATGTGGTGGTAAAACGCTCACAGTAAAGCAAATATCAATGTCTTACAAGTTCTTACCATGCAGCAGGCGGTGATCGGCAACCAGCGGTGTCAAGTAACTCCGAATATTGAGTAAAGCGATTGCCAGGGGAGCGTACGTATACACGGTGTAGAAATATGTGGAGCTGGGTTGGCTATATATGGTAGCAAAAGATTAGCAATAATCAATTCAAAGATGCAATGTTGAATAAACGCTCAACGACGGTACTGTGCTGGTCCTAGGCTAGACCGGACTAGAGACGCGAGCCTAGAACACTAATGAGGTCACGGCGTAGCACAACTAGCATCAATGAAGGATACTAAGTAGCTCTTGACAGCAAGATATAAGTGAAGATCACAACGGCAGTGAAGATAATGAGGCGAAACAACAGCCAAGCAGGATATATCAACAACTTTGTCTCCAACTTTCCTCTGAAAAAGTTTGTGCCGATTTTTTTGTTTTTTTTTCTTCTCTCTTTTTTTTTCCTCACACTTTTTTTTCTTTCTCTCCTTTTTTTTTCTCTGACTTTTTTTCCTTTTTATTCTCTCGTTTTTTTTCTCTCTTTTTTTCTCCCTCTTTCCAAAACAAACTAGATAAGATGCAGATTGGATCAAGTGAAGATGTGAACGATCTCAACTATTATTATGACAATGAATGGTGGGTAGCACGTGGTGGAAATTGATGGATGGGTGGTGGACAGCGGAAGAGATAATGATGCAGCGGTGGCGTGACTAATGTGAACAGAACTCGAAACTCTAAACGAACTAGACACTAAGACCAGCAACTCGACACGACGATGCAATCGATAATTCAACTATGCAATCAATGAAAAGAAAATTGCAAAGGCTCAGACTGGCTTGGACCAAGGATGAATAGATCTAACTCTTTTTTGTGGCTTTTTCTTGGACAATAGGTAAGAAAGTAAATCTAATCTAGGAAAACTGGAAATTCTCACCGAGCAACCTGAAAACTGATACCACTTGATAGAGGTGAGGGTCCCGATCTTTCGATGAGATGATAACTATCGATTTGGTGGAGACGACTTTGACGATCCGACTACAAACGTGAACGACGTTGCGCCTTAGCAATCGCTAAACCAATCTCCTGAGGTTACTGACGATGCTGGAAGCACGGTCAGCCTGACCACGAAGGTCTATTCCTGCAAGCAATCGAAGAACGAGCAAGAATATGATAAAGCAATCTGAATATTGCAAATATATATGAAGTATTGATAATGGTGGGGATCCGGAAGCGGTCTTGGTCTGGTCGTTGGACACAAACGAAGTACACGAAGTTGCAATGGCTAACTTTTAACTAAACAAATCCCAAGGAAAAGCTACTAGATGGATCTACTTATATAGGAGCAAGGGGTGGCGGCCAAGGAGGTGGGAGGACGTCCCAAGGCAGCCCAAAACTAAATCTAGGTCGTACAAGGCCAATGGGCCCAAGTGGAGGTGATGTAACACCTTTGGACTTGTAGTTTGACTCGGATTCTGCTGCAACATCAGATTGTTTCGTCCAGAAATCAACGCTCCGGACGAATTTGAAGGTGATTCCAATTGGGTTGGAAAGTTCACGAAATCTAGTTTCCAACAAAAAAAGAATCACCCAATTCGGAGTCCGTATGAAAAACTTGTGTGCGTTTTGAGTCAGGTGTGTCTGTGTAGTCCGAATCTGAATCCAGAACGTGAGAGACTTGGACTCTATCTTCTCTTGGGCCAAAAGTGACGTGAGAGAACTTTTTGGACAGCAAATAAACATCTCTTTCTTCCTTATCTTCATATGTGGATTGTACAAATGTCCCATACACCTGCAATTAGACAAAACATAAAAGTGTGTGAAGTATTTTTGTTCTGGATAACATAAATAGATTATTGAATAGTTTGCACTACAAATCACCTGACAAATATGCATATATGCAATATTTTTGGTCATATCCAAGGTAGTTATGTCCTCATCACCAGCAACTAGACACGACGATGCAACCGCAAATTCAACAAAGCAAAACCCTAAAAAGATTATGCAAGGCTCAGATTGGTTCGGATATGATGAACTAACCCTAATTTTTTTGTGGCTTTTTCGTGGACTATAGGTATGAAGAACAGACTCGATCTAAACTACGAAAAACTGTAAAATCTCACCGAGCAACCTGGAAATCTGATACCACTTGATAGAGGCAAAGGTGTCCCGTCTTTCGATGAGATGATGGATATCGCTTTGGTGGAAGTCGACTTTGACGATCTGACTACGAACGTGCGAGGACGTCGCGCCTTAGCAATCGCTAAACCAACTCCGAGAGGTTATTGACCACGCCGGAGCACGATCAACCTGACCACGAGGGTCTGTTTCCTGCGAGCAAACGAAGAACAAGCAAGAAACTGAGATTGCAATCTGGATATTGCGAATATAAGATGAAAGCTTTATTGATCAAGGTGGGGTTCTGTGACGCCTTTGTCTGGTCGTTGAACACAAACGAAGTACGCGAAGTTGCAGCTATGGCGAACTTTTAATCTA
>NW_025228092.1:278662-288076 GCF_018294505.1 Triticum aestivum
TCCTCCAATACGGCTTCCCTGCTCCTTCAACGGCTCAGGGAATCAGGGCCAACCTTTTGCGCCAATCAGCGATGCCCAGTTTTTTGCCATGGCTCCCATTTCCATGCCCTCTCCATCCACCACCTACCCTATGCAATAAATGCAGTACACGTGGCGAATGCCCCAAGGGCGGGAGATAGGTGGGGTTGTAGTTTCTACCCCGTGATCATGGGACATGGGCGATCCGTGAATCATGGTTCGGTTTCTCCCGTAACCATCCGCACAACATGTGGGAGAACCGAAAACTATCGCAAGCTCGAGTTAATGAAAAAGCAAAGAAGATCTTAAAGGACGGAGCCAACCTTGCACTCCGGCCTGTGCACTGGTTGGGGCGTACCCCGATGACGCCGAGCAGCGCGTGCATGCCAGGCCCAGGGGCTCCTGTCGGTGCAACAAACCCCGGGTCTGTTGCTCGGACTGTGCACAGGCATGAGGACAATATTACAACACCATGATTGTCGGATTTAGGGTTCCGGCAAAACCCTTGAGGTTCGAACACTGGGGTGCGCACAAAGATTTCCCCCTACCGAATCTCTCCCTCAGCCTCGTTGCAATCTCTAAGCTTAGCTCGATGAACTCACAACATAAGAGACACAAGATTTATACTAGTTCGGGCCACCGTTGTGGTGTAATACCCTACTCCAGTGTGGTGGTGGTGGATTGCCTCTTGGGCTGATGATGAACAGTACTATTGGCGTTCTGGGAACGAGGGTCCCCAGACTTGCCTGCCTGCGGTCTGCAGCGTGGCTCGAGCAGTGGCCTAGTACGGCCTGTCTTCATTAACCCAAGTTCAAGACCCTCGCGAGGGGCCAAGCCTCGCGGGGCGGATGACACAAGGCTTCCTTAGAGGCGGCCTCACCAGGCAGGCTCGCGAGGAGGCGGAGAGATCAAGGCAAGGAGTACCTCGCGAGGTGCTCATGATGCAAGCCATGACGATCAAGACCAGGCGGGCGCCAGCCTGCGCAGTGTCCTCGTTTCCTCTTTGGTGCAAAGTGGACAAGCGCAGGCGCGGAGTACCGAGGCGTCAAGCAAAGGTTTCCATATCGGTGCAACGAGACAAAGACCAGCAGAGCCGCAGGACGGAGATCACCGTGGAGCCCAAGACGGCGTCATCACTAGTGCCTTTGGCAGGCGAAGACCAACTTTAGTCAGGATAGCTTGTACTACATGTCCCCCTTCCAAATGGCCGTTGTTAGCTCCCTTCCCGCTCAATATTTGGGAAGAGGACCAGGGCCTCTATAAATAGAGAGCCACCGCAGTAGAAAGGGGGGGATCCGATCGAATCCTTGCCCTAGTAGAGCACCGCACCAGCTCAAGAACAGCCCTCGCGAGGCTGTTCTTCCTCTGTATTGTTCATCATCAGCCCCAGAGGCAATCCACCACACCACACAGTGGATTTGGGTATTACACCACAACGGTGGCCCGAACCAGTATAAACCTCGTGTCCCTTGTGTTGTTCATCGTGCTAGTTTAGATTTGCGGCGAGGTTTTGGGGCGTGGATCGGTAGGGAGAAGATCTTCGTGCGCACCCCAGAGTTCGAACCTTAAGGGTTTTGTCGGAACCCGACATCCGACATATGGCGCGCCAGGTAGGGGTGCGTCAAAATCTTCTTTCCGCTGTTCTACGTTCCATCGCTTCGCTGCATCCATGGCAGACGCTCAACGAGCTCGCGTCGAGCGTCGGGCTGCTCTCACCACCCGCGTCGCTCAGACGACTCCCGTCGGTGGGCCTCCTCGTCATTCTCCTTCGCCTACCGCCAACGCCGCCACTGGCCCAGCGGGGAACAAGCAGCAAGCATCTTCACTGCATCCCTCGATGCGGCGGGAAGGCCGCACCGCCACTCCGCCGCTAACCCCAGCTGGTTCGTTGTCTCATGCTCGTCGCGCTCCCACGGATGCACAGGCCGCGTTGCTCCTGGCACGTGTGCTCCTGCACTACCGCCCCGTCGACGACGTCTACGAGGAGTGGCTCGCTCGCATCACCGAGCTTGTTAGCACCGCAGGGGGCTCTCCTGCGCCGTCCCTCTCGTTGCCTCGCCCTCCATCCTGCATGGGCGATGCGGCTTAGGGGGTGCCTCCGCCACCTCCTCCCCAAGAAGGCGCCCTGGCCCCAAGGCGCGTGGCCCCTGGACGAGACCCACCGCATCCAGCGCCCACGCGGCAAGAAAGGAGCTGCCAAGAAATCCCTCAGCCTCAAGAAGGCGCTCGCGTGCTCCCTGCTCCAGCACATCAAGACCGCACCCCTGCACCAGCACGCCAAGACCCCGTGCTGCTCTTGGCTGCAGCGTGCAAGAACCATCAAGAGCAGGCCCCGCGTCTACAAAAAGCTCCGGTGGCAACCGCAGGTTGTCGTGCCTTCACCACCGAGCTGCGCAGCGTCGCCTGGCCAGGCAAGTTCAAGCCAGATCTGCCTCCTCGCTATGACGGCACTGCCGACCCCGTGGAGTTCCTGCAGCTCTACGAGCTGGGCATCAAGGCGACCAATGGAGGTGAAAAGGTCATGGCGAACTGGTTTCCCATGGCGCTCAAGGATGGTGCCCGCACCTGGCTCTTGAACCTGCCTCTCGGCTCGATATCCTCTTGGAAGGAGATGCGCAGCCGTTTCATCGCCAACTTCCAGGCACTCGCGACCGTCCTCCGGTCGTGGGTGACCTGCGCCAGATCAAGCAGCAGCCTGGAGAGACCCTACAGAAGTACATCCAGCGCTTCAATAGCGCTCGCCTCAAGATTCCCAAGGTGACTGAGGAGGCCATCATCTCAGCGTTCTCCGATGGCGTTCGCGATGTCAAGATGAAGGTGGAGCTTGCCATCCACGAGGATCTATGCATATCTCTGGAGCTGTTCAACCTGGCGACCAAGTGCGCGCGAGCTGAGGAGGGGCGCCTCTCCCTCCTCGAGCTTCCAGCTGCTGACTCCGAGGAGAAGAAAGCCAAGGCCAAGGACATGAAGCCCAAAGGAGCAGCCGTACTCACGGCAGAACAAGACACGAAGCGCGGAAGGGACCAGCCAGAATCGTCCAAGGGCAACCGATTCTGCGCCTACCACAACCTCTACACCCACAACACCAACGAATGCCAGGAGCTCAGAGCCGTTTGAGAAGGACGCATCGGTCGACGCCCCGAGCGCAACGACCGAGGCTACGACCGAGGAGGAAGAGGTGGAGGACGATGGGACGACCGAGGCCCTCGCCAGGAGTGGCGTGACCGACCTTGCGAGGATCGCTGGCAGGACCAGCCTCGCGAGCGGGCTTGGAGAGATCAGCCTCGTGAGGATCGCCCATAGGGCAACATGGGCATTCCTCCTGTGCCACCACCGCCAAGAAGGAATGACAACCACCACTAGGACGAGGGGGTTGGGGGCTTCCAAGAGCCACGTGCTATCGCTTGCATCCTGGGCGGTGCTCAGGCCCCAGCCTCTTAGCGCATCTTCAAGCAGTTTGCTCGCGAGGTGAATGCAGTCCTCCCCAAGCTCGAGGCCACGTGCCCTCTCAGCTGGTCCACGTGCGCCATCACTTTCAGCTCAGCAGATCAACTCAAGTGTGCGGCTACAGCTGGCATCCTCCCAATGCTTTGCTCCCTAGTCATCAGCAACGTGCAAGTACCAGGACCCTCATTGATGGCGGCGCAGGACTCAACGTCTTGTCCGTCGAGACGTTCAACAACCTTCAAGTGCCATATGATCAACTTCAGCCAACCAAGCCTTTCTCAGGAGTCACTGATGGCTCCACCACTCCGATAGGGCAGGTCTGCCTCCCTGTCACCTTCGGACAGCACAACAACTATCGAACCGAGCTCATTGACTTTGACGTTGCCCACATTCGCCTGCCATACAATGCCATCCTCGGGTATCCAACACTGGCCAAGTTCGTGGCAGTGAACCACCATGGTACAACGTCCTCAAGATGCCAAGAAGCGGCGGAATCATCACAGTCCCTGCGAAGAGAAGGATGTGGTGTGCTCCCTCGAGCGCGCCTTTCAAGCTGCATCAATCGAGGACCCAGACCGTAAGGGCGAGAACCCCCCTGAGGCACTTCCCAAGAAGAAGAAGACATCGCCCAGCTCAAGGCCTCAGGCGGTTGGCATCTCCGGAGGCGTCGCGTCAGGATCTGCGCCCGTGCAAGGGGCGCCTCCCTCCATCGCATAGGAAGGCGCGCCCGGCGCCCTCCTCGGGCAGGGCTCGGGGGCTCTCTTCTGGAGGGCCTCAGACTTTGCTAAGATCACGAGGGAGGCGCTCGGGCACCACTTGGAGGCGTGCTTCGCAGCACGTTTCCCTCAGGAAGGCACGGGGCAAGGAAGGCCCAACCCTTAGGAGTTCATCACCAAGACCACTCAGGAGCTGCAGGAATCGAAAGTCATACGCGGCGATCACTGCCTGCCCGGCATAGCTCCCCATCCAGGCGAGGATGGCAGGTTGCGCGTCTTCATTGACTACCCAGAGCTCAGCCGAGCCGCGTCTCAGGAGCGTTTCTTACCTTCGCGTGTGGGACGCTACGAGGGTCTGCCGCACTGCTACGTTCGCATGCCTTTCGGCCTGCCGAACGCGGCTGCCACTCACCAGCGTCATCTGCGGAGCATTCTGGCAGCTCAGGAGGCCAGGCACCATGTGGTCCTGGCGGATATGGATATGGTCCTCGAGGAACCGTCCGGGCCCCCGAAGCCTCTCGAGGCTCAGAGCTCCGGTGGCTCGTGAGGATCGGCCTCTTCATCGCGCACCTTCTGCACCCCCTCTACAACAGTACCAGGTGACACCTTTCGAGTTCATTTCAGCTGGGAGCGCCCTCAGGGTTGCATCATGCCCAGGCCGCGTAGGTTTGTCCCTGCCACATGTATCCCTTTTGCTTATGTCTTTAGTTTACCTTGCTGGGGGCGCCCCTCGGGCTGCATCATCCCCAAGCCGCTCGGGCCTGACCCAATGGCGTGTATCCTTCCTACATCTATCTAAGCTGATTTGCCTTTCATGTTTAACCTGCCTGTGATAATCGCCTGCTCGATTGACACCTACCTTTGGAGCTGCTCGCGCTGGCATGGCGCTTATGCATGGGTCCGTGCCTGCAACATCGATAAATCCGAGTGGTCGAGCTCTGGCCCGCGGCAGCCCCGCAAGCGTCACCTCACTAGGCCCTTAGTGCCCTCACCACTCTCTCAGAGCAACCAATGGCCGGCCGGCAATCGTAATGGCAACCCTTGCTTCTTTCGTATTGGTTTGCAGGAACTTCTTGAGGCCTAAACACAGGAGGCATCGCGAGCTCTCTCTCTCTCTCTCTTGCCCACGCGATCCGCTTGCGCGTTAAAAGGGGGGCTCCTGAGCATCATGACTCATGAGCTCTTACTGGCTCTCCAGCCCTCACCCCCTGGCCTTGTCCACGGCATCGCGACCTGGCATACCAGCGGCGACTGAGCTTGCTCGAGGGCCGGGACCTGAGGACGTAGAGCACTAAGGAGAGTGTAGGGAAGAGAAGGGAAGCTCGCGAGGGCCTGACCCCAGTTGCATCCCGGCTACAGACGTGCAAGTCTGGCGCCACGCGAAGGAGCGACTCCATGCTTTCGAGATAAGTCTCTCCCCTAGAATAGCTGATTAATGCGACACAAAACCTCGACTTGATGCGGCTATATAACGACGACGTCGCCTCCCTTTCTCATCTTTCGATGGTTGCTTGAGCGCTAAAGGGGACCTCCTGAGCATCGCGCCTCGGGTGATCTTACTAGACATCGGGCCGCTCACCTCCTGGCCTTGACCACGACATCGCGACCTGGCATACCAGTGATGGTGGAAGCCTGCCTGGGGACCGGGACCTATCAGCGTAGAGCACCAAGTCGTCGCGAGGTTAGAAGGGGGGCAAGTCGGAAGAGGACATGCATTTTCGCCGCTTCATAATAAGGATAATATCAACAAAAGACATTGCGGACCCTTTACACGCCCCCACGGGGTGTTCTCTCAATTCCTTGCAGGGAACAAAAGGTGTGAATCCTAAGGAGCCCTAACTACACGCGCCCCCATGGCCGACGCCATCATCAACAGTGGGCCATGGGAGGCTGACGCCAACCCCATCCAGATCAGCCGTGCCAGCGGCGTGATGCTACCGCCTTGCTCCGGGCACGACGCGAGCTCGGGGGCGCGTAGCTGTCGTCGCTCTTCTCCGGAGTCACGAAGAGCTCGGGAGAGTCGCTAGACTCCCAAGCATCGCCGCTGCTGCTAGAGGAGCCATTGGGGAAGCAAGTGGCAGGCCTAGCCCTTGCCACATCGATGTCCTGGCTGCCTCCTCTGGGGCAGCACTCCAGCCGACGGCCTTCTGCATCGAAGACCTTGAAGAGCATCAAAGAGGGGCCATCGTATTCGAAATGAATCACGAGGGCACCCTTTGTTCGGTAGATCCGGGCGATCTCGCCCCAGCCTTGGGTCATGTAGACCTTGCCCGGAGCGATGACTTCTACCTCCGCTCCGGTCGCTGGAGTACCGCAGTCGGTGTGCTGCAACCAAAGCTCGAGAGGCCCCCTCGGCGGCATCTCAAAGTCGAAGAAGGGAGGAAAGCAGATCCAGGTGCTCGGGGGCATCGCAGCGTGGAGCACGAGCTCGCGAGAGGAGTCCACTGCATGGACTCTAGGAGCAAAGGTGCGCACTGCCATGGCTCGTTGGCCTCGCCGACGGCGCAGGCGGCGTTGCTGGGCGTCTCCTTCTCCAGGGCCCTCGGCCCGGGCATACATGGGGAGCGGGAACCCAGGAGGTGGCCGCTCGCACCAAGGCCTCATCATCTCCGGCCGTACAACGTTGTTACTGCGGCCAGGGACCGGCCATTTCTTTGGTGGGAGCGGGCCAGGCCCCTCCATGGGGGCCTTTCCCTTCGCCTCGGCTTAGAACCGGCGGATCGGTGCCATTGACGTCAAGAGCAAAGATGGAGCAGGAAGAAGAAGCAGGCGGAGCAAGAAGAGATGGACAACAGGGGCTCACGCCTCTCCGTACTTATAGTCTAGAGGAGGCCAACTGCTGGCCTCCATGATCACAGGTAATCATGACTCTTTTTTGCATGCAGCAGGGACTCAAGCAAAGGTTTTCATATCGGTGCAACGAGACCAGAACCAGCAGAGCGGCAGGACGGAGATCACCGTGGAGCCCAAGACGGCGTCATCACGAGTGCCTTTGATAGGCGAAGACCAACTTTAGTCAGGATAGCTTGTACTAGCTGCCCCCCTTCAAAATGGTCGTTGTTGGCTCCCTTCCCGCTCAATATTTGGGAAGAGGACCAGGGCCTTAATAAATAGAGGGCCACCGCAGTAGAAAGGGGGGGATCCGATCGAATCCTTGCCCTAGTAGAGCATGGCACCAGCTCAAGAACACCCCTCGCGAGGCTGTTCTTCCTCTATACTATTCATCATCAGCCCCCAGAGGCAATCCACCACACCACACACTGGATTAGGGTATTACACCACAACGATGGCCCGAACCAGTATAAACCTCATGTCCCTTGTGTTGTTCATCATGCTAGCTTAGATTCCTGGCGAGGTTTTGGGGCGTGGATCGACAGGGAGAAGATCTTCGTGCGCACCTTAGAGTTCGAACCTTAAGGGTTTTGCCGGAACCCGATATCCGACAAGTACAAGGGAAGAACAGCCTCCTAAGGAGAGGTGTTCTTGTGCTTGGTGGGTGCGAGGATGAACTGAGTTTGTTCCAGTCTCCCTTCTACTGTGGTGGCCTGTCCTATTTATAAAGGCCTTGGTCCTCTCCCCAAATATTGAGCGGGAAGGGATCCAACAACGACCAATTTGAAAGGGGACAACTAGTACAAGCTATCCTGACTAAAGGTGGTCTTCGCCTGTCAAAGGCGCTGGTGGTGACGCCATCTTGGGCTCCACGATGACCTCCGTCCTGCCGTCCTGTTGGTCTTGGTCTTGTTGCACCGATATGGAAACCTTTGCCTGATGCCTCGGTACTCCGCGCCTGCGCTTACCGCCTTAGCACCAAAGGGGAAACGAGGACACTGCATGCGCTGGCGCCCGCCTGGCCTTGGTCGTCATGGCTTGCGTCACGGGAACCTCACGAGGTACCCCTTGCCTTGATCTCTTTGCTCCCTTGCGAGTCTGCCTAGTGATGCCGCTCCTGAGGAGGCCTTGTGTCGCTCGCCTCGCGAGGCTTGGGCCCTTGCGAGGGTCTTGAGTGCCGGCTGACAAAGATGGGCCATACTAGGCCACTGGTGGAGCCACACCGTGGGCCGTAGGCAGGCAAGTCTGGGGACCCCCGTTCCCAGAATGCCAACAGTAGCCCGCGGGCCCAAGGCACGCGCGCTCGGACTTGTCTTAGCGGCGAAGTTAAAGAGCAAGTGCGGAGCGCCACGGGCACCAATAGCCCGCGGCCTTGGTCAACGCGTGGCGACTGATTGGACGTGGGCGTTTGCGCTTCCCTGTGCTACCTCGGCAACTGCCTGTCTAACAAAAGGCTGGCGCAGGCAACGCTTGCCTTCATTGCTTTCCTTCGTCTTGCTCCAGATCCCCTTTCTTGCTCCTTGCTTCCGAAATCTCCAGATCCGCTTCGATCCTTTCCCTTTCAGCGACCGATGGCCTCCCGCAGGGTCAAGGTTGATGCGCCGCCAGCTTGATACGAGTCGGCCCTGGATGCGCCCACTATCCCGAAGAAGAATCTCGCCGCCACGCGCCTGCTGGCGGCGGGGAGAGCAATGAAAAGGGGAACACCGAACTCCGAGTTGGCTCCGCCATGCTGGAGGCTCAGGGGAGCACTTTCTATCCCTTCTTCACGAGCGTGACTACCTTGGATATGACCAAAAATATTGCATATATGCATATTTGTCAGGTGATTTCTAGTGCAAACTATTCAATAATCTATTTATGTTATCCAGAACAAAAATACTTCACACACTTTTGTGTTTTGTCTAATTGCAGGTGTATGGGACATTTGTACAATCCACATATGAAGATAAGGAAGAAAGAGATGTTTGTTTGCTGTCCAAAAAGTTCTCTCACGTCACTTTTGGCCCAAGAGAAGATAGAGTCCAAGTCTCTCACGTTCGGGATTCAGATTCGGACTGCACAGACATACCTGACTCAAAACGCACACAAGTTTTTCATACGGACTCCGAATTGGGTGATTCTTTTTTTGTTGGAAACTAGATTTCGTGCACTTTCCAACCCAATTGGAATCACCTTCAAATTCGTCCGGAGCGTTGAGTTGTGGACGAAACAATCTGATGCTGCAGCAGAATCTGAGTCAAACTACAAGTCCAAAGGTGTTACATCACCTCCACTGATGAGGACATCAATACAATTGTTACACCCACAGCCCCTGCTGCTATACATACTGGACCAATTACTAGAGCTCGTGCACGCCAACTAAATTACCAGGTACTTTCGTTTCTTGGTAATGATTCTA
>NW_025228092.1:288580-292339 GCF_018294505.1 Triticum aestivum
TTGGAGAAGGATGAACATTGGAGCAAGAACAAGCATGGAGATGATGGCATGCGCAAGGGAAACAAGAACGGAGTTACAAGTGATGATTTCAGGACTTTGAAGCCACCATAATGGGTGCATGAAGCCTTGGACGAATTATACAAGACGCCACTTCATAAATTTCGTCCCGAGGCTATTTTAGGTGCTGCGTCACCTTATTATTGGGCCAGGCCCATGTAATTTCGAAATACATAAGTATAGGCTATTTTTAGAGTCCGTATGTGTGGGGAAACAAGAGATAGGGTTGATTTCGGACCCCTCCACCAAGGGCCACGAAATTCTCCCCCTCTTCCTCCATATATACAGCCCTTAGGGCATCGTTTAGACTTTGGGTTTTGTTTAGATTAAAAGTTCGCCATAGCTGCAACTTCGTGTACTTCGTTTGTGTTCAACGACCAGACAAAGGCGTCACAGAACCCCACCTTGATCAATAAAGCTTTCATCTTATATTCGCAATATCCAGATTGCAATCTTAGTTTCTTGCTTGTTCTTCGTTTGCTCGCAGGAAACAGACCCTCGTGGTCAGGTTGATCGTGCTCCGGCGTGGTCAATAACCTCTCGGAGTTGGTTTAGCGATTGCTAAGGCGCGACGTCCTCGCACGTTCGTAGTCGGATCGTCAAAGTCGACTTCCACCAAAGCGAAATCCACCATCTCATCGAAAGACGGGACACCTTTGCCTCTATCAAGGAAGAATGTGGAACAAGTTTGTTGTTAACGATGGATTTGTGTTTCGTGCTAACAAGCTATGCATTCCAGCTAGCTCCGTTCGTCTTTTGTTGTTGCAGGAGGCGCATGGAGGAGGATTAATGGGACACTTTGGCGTGAAGAAGACGGAGGACGTACTTGCTACACATTTCTTTTGGCCAAAGATGAGACGGGATGTTGAGCGTTTTATTGCTCGCTGCACTACATGTCAAAAAGCTAAGTCACGACTCAATCCTCATGGTTTATATATGCCTTTGCCTGTACCTAGTGTTCCTTGGGAGGATATATCTATGGACTTTGTTTTAGGTTTACCTCGAACAAAGAAGGGGAGGGATAGCATATTTGTTGTCGTGGATAGATTCTCGAAAATGGCACACTTTATACCATGTCATAAAAGCGATGATGCTGTTAATGTTGCTGATTTGTTCTTTTGTGAAATTATTCGTTTGCATGGTGTGCCAAATACTATTGTTTCAGATCGTGATACTAAATTTCTTAGCCACTTTTGGAGATGTTTATGGGCTAAGTTGGGGACTAAACTGCTTTTTAGTACTACTTGTCACCCCCAAACTGATGGACAAACTGAAGTAGTCAATAGAACGTTGTCTACTATGCTTAGGGCTGTTTTGAAGAATAATAAGAAAATGTGGGAGGAATGCTTGCCTCATATTGAATTTGCTTATAATCGTTCATTGCATTCTACTACTAAGATGTGCCCTTTTGAAGTTGTGTATGGTTTCCTACCTCGCGCACCTATTGATTTGTTGCCTCTTCCATCTTCGGAGAAGGTTAATTTTGATGCTAAACAACGTGCTGAATTGATTTTATAAATGCATGAGTTAACTAAGGAAAACATTGAGCGCATGAATGCTAAATATAAACTTGCTGGAGATAAGGGTAGAAAACATGTTGTGTTTGCACCTGGAGATCTTGTTTGGTTACATTTGCGTAAGGATAGATTTCCTGATTTGCGCAAATCAAAGTTAATGCCACGTGCTGATGGTCCCTTTAAGGTGTTAGAGAAAATAAATGATAATGCATATAAACTTGAGCTGCCTGCAGATTTTGGGGTTAGTCCCACTTTTAACATTGCAGATTTGAAGCCTTATTTGGGTGAGGAAGATGAACTTCCGTCGAGGACGACTTCATTTCAAGAAGGGGAGGATGATGAGGACATCAATACAATTGTTACACCCACAGCCCCTGCTGCTATACATACTAGACCAATTACTAGAGCTCGTGCACGCCAACTAAATTACCAGGTACTTTCGTTTCTTGGTAATGATTCTAATGTTCATGAGAATATGATGCTGCCTAAATTGGATACATTTGTTTTGCTTACAAATGAAGGGCCTAGCTTGGAGAAGGATGAACATTGGAGCAAGAACAAGCATGGAGATGATGGCATGCACAAGGGGAACAAGAACGGAGTTACAAGTGATGATTTCAGGACTTTGAAGCCACCATAATGGGTGCATGAAGCCTTGGACGAAATATACAAGATGCCACTTCCTAAATTTCGTCCCGAGGCTATTTTAGGTGCTGCGTCACCTTATTATTGGGCCAGGCCCATGTAATTTCGAAATACATAAGTATAGGCTATTTTTAGAGTCCGTATGTGTGGGGAAACAAGAGATAGGGTTGATTTCGGACCCCTCCACCAAGGGCCACGAAATTCCCCCCCCTCTTCCTCCATATATACAGCCCTTAGGGCATCGTTTAGACTTTGGGTTTTGTTTAGATTAAAAGTTCGCCATAGCTGCAACTTCGCGTACTTCGTTTGTGTTCAACGACCAGACAAAGGCGTCACAGAACCCCACCTTGATCAATAAAGCTTTCATCTTATATTCGCAATATCCAGATTGCAATCTTAGTTTCTTGCTTGTTCTTCGTTTGCTCGCAGGAAACAGACCCTCGTGGTCAGGTTGATCGTGCTCCGGCGTGGTCAATAACCTCTCGGAGTTGGTTTAGCGATTGCTAAGGCGCGACGTCCTCGCACGTTCGTAGTCGGATCGTCAAAGTCGACTTCCACCAAAGCGAAATCCACCATCTCATCGAAAGACGGGACACCTTTGCCTCTATCAAGTGGTATCAGATTTCCAGGTTGCTCGGTAAGACTTTACAGTTTTTCGTAGTTTAGATCGAGTCTGTTCTTCATACCTATAGTCCACGAAAAAGCCAAAAACAAAAAATTAGGGTTAGTTCATCCCATCCGAACCAATCTGAGCCTTGCATAATCTTTTCTGTATTTGCTTTGTTGAATTTGCGGTTGCATCGTCGTGTTCAGTTGCTGGTCTTAGCGTCTAGTCTTTTAGAGTTTCGAGTTCTGTTCACAAGTTGTCACGCCGTCGCCGCACCATCATCATCGCCCTGCCATCTACCACCACCGCTCCGAATCCGTATCCATATACCACCACCAATCCGTGTCCATATACCACCACCGATCCATATCCATATACTACCACCGCTGCCATATACCACCACCATATATCCACCACCAATCCGAGTTCCTTGCTTATTAGGTTTGTTTTCGGGATCAATCTAGTTTCCGATTCGTGTTTCCTCGCCGGAGTAGGTTTCGGAAAAAAAAAGAGTCGGGTAGCCACGCTCCGTTTAGGCCCAAAATTTTTTGAAAACGCATTTTTCGAAAAATTTTCTGGCTATCCTATTTTTAGGTGTTTCTGAGTGTTTTGAGATAGGTGCCATTATAGGAAGTTTTTTTTTGACCCGTTTCCAGTTTTTGGGTCCGGGCAGTCGAAAAAAAAAAAATTTTGGTCGAAAAAATTTCGTGCCCATCCTGTCAGTTTGAGCTAGGAAGAGTTTTGAGACACTCGCCATTATAGTGATTTTTCGCAAAAAAAAAAAGCAGCGAAAAAAAAGAGCGCAAAAAAAAAAAAGAGCGAAAAAAAAATTCAGAGTGTGCTTTTCCCTTGTTTACGTGCCGCGCCGTGATTTTGTTGGTGTTCTAGGCTCGCGTCTCTAGCACAGTCTAGCCTAGGACCAGCACAGTACCG
>NW_025228093.1:0-1186 GCF_018294505.1 Triticum aestivum
TCTGTTTCCTGCGAGCAAACGAAGAACAAGCAAGAAACTAAGATTGCAATCTGGATATTGCGAATATAAGATGAAAGCTTTATTGATCAAGGTGGGGTTCTGTGACGCCTTTGTCTGGTCGTTGAACACAAACGAAGTACGCGAAGTTGCAGCTATGGCGAACTTTTAATCTAAACAAAACCCAAAGTCTAAACGATGCCCTAAGGGCTGTATATATGGAGGAAGAGGGGGGAATTTCGTGGCCCTTGGTGGAGGAGTCCAAAATCAACCCTATCTCTTGTTTCCCCACACATACGGACTCTAAAAATAGCCTATACTTATGTATTTCGAAATTACATGGGCCTGGCCCAATAATAAGGTGACGCAGCACCTAAAATAGCCTCGGGACGAAATTTATGAAGTGGCATCTTGTATATTTCGTCCAAGGCTTCATGCACCCATTATGGTGGCTTCAAAGTCCTGAAATCATCACTTGTAACTCCGTTCTTGTTCCCCTTGCGCATGCCATCATCTCCATGCTTGTTCTTGCTCCAATGTTCATCCTTCTCCAAGCTAGGCCCTTCATTTGTAAGCAAAACAAATGTATCCAATTTAGGTAGCATCATATTCTCATGAACATTAGAATCATTAGCAAGAAAGGAAAGTACCTGGTAATTTAGTTGGCGTGCACGAGCTCTAGTAATTGGTCCAGTATGTATAGCAGCAGGGGCTATGGGTGTAACAATTGTATTGATGTCCTCATCATCCTCCACTTCTTGAAATGAAGTCGTCCTCGACGGAAGTCCATCTTCCTCACCCAAATAAGGCTTCAAATCTGCAATGTTAAAAGTGGGACTAACCCCAAAATCTGCAGGCAGCTCAAGTTTATATGCATTATCATTTATTTTCTCTAACACCTTAAAGGGACCATCAGCACGTGGCATTAGCTTTGATTTGCGCAAATCAGGAAATCTATCCTTACGCAAATGTAACCAAACAAGATCTCCAGGTGCAAACACAACATGTTTTCTACCCTTATCTCCAGCAAGTTTATATTTAGCATTCATACGCTCAATGTTTTCCTTAGTTAACTCATGCATTTTTAAAATCAATTCAGCACGTTGTTTAGCATCAAAATTAACCTTCTCCGAAGATGGAAGAGGCAACAAATCAATAGGTGCACGAGGTAGGAAACCATACACAACTT
>NW_025228093.1:6594-58358 GCF_018294505.1 Triticum aestivum
TTCGACTGCCCGGACCCAAAAACTGGAAACGGGTCAAAAAAAAACTTCCTATAATGGCACCTGTCTCAAAACACTCAGAAACACCTAAAAATAGGATAGCCAGAAATTTTTTCGAAAAATGCGTTTTCGCAAAATTTTGGGCCTAAACGGAGCGTGGCTACCCGACTTTTTTTTTTCCGAAACCTACTCCGGCAAGGAAACACGAATCGGAATCCTAGATGGATCCCGAAAACAAACCTAATAAGCAAAGAACTCGGATTGGTGGTGGATATATGGTGGTGGTATATGGCAGCGGTGGTGGTAGCGGT
Organism: Triticum aestivum; assembly: GCF_018294505.1. Classification (NCBI taxonomy): domain Eukaryota; kingdom Viridiplantae; phylum Streptophyta; class Magnoliopsida; order Poales; family Poaceae; genus Triticum; species Triticum aestivum. The sequence goes on from NW_025228093.1 coordinate 6,903, forward strand.
GGTAGTATATGGATATGGATCGGTGGTGGTATATGGGCACGGATTGGTGGTGGTATATGGATACGAATTCGGAGCAGTGGTGGTAGATGGCAGGGGCGATGATGATGGTGCGGCGGCGGCGTGACAACTTATGACCAGAACTCGAAACTCTAAAAGACTAGACTCTAAGACCAGCAACTAGACACGACGATGCAACCGCAAATTCAACAAAGCAAAACCCTAAAAAGATTATGCAAGGCTCAGATTGGTTCGGATATGATGAACTAACCCTAATTTTTTTTGTGGCTTTTTCGTGGACTATAGGTATGAAGAACAGACTCGATCTAAACTACGAAAAACTGTAAAATCTCACCGAGCAACCTGGAAATCTGATACCACTTGATAGAGGCGGAGGTGTCCCGTCTTTCGATGAGATGGTGGATTTCGCTTTGGTGGAAGTCAACATTGACGATCCGACTACGAACGTGCGAGGACGTCGCGCCTTAGCAATCGCTAAACCAACTCCGAGAGGTTATTGACCACGCCGGAGCACGATCAATGATGAGGACATGACTACCTTGGATATGACCAAAAATATTGCATATATGCATATTTGTCAGGTGATTTCTAGTGCAAACTATTCAATAATTTATTTATGTTATCCAGAACAAAAATACTTCACACACTTTTGTGTTTTGTCTAATTGCAGGTGTATGGGACATTTGTACAATCCACATATGAAGATAAGGAAGAAAGAGATGTTTATTTGCTGTCCAAAAAGTTCTCTCAGGTCACTTTTGGCCCAAGAGAAGATAGAGTCCAAGTCTCTCACGTTCTGGATTCAGATTCGGACTGCACAGACATACCTGACTCAAAACGCACACAATTTTTTCATACGGACTCCGAATTGGGTGATTATTTTTTTGTTGGAAACTAGATTTCGTGCGCTTTGCAACCCAATTGGAATCACCTTCAAATTCGTCCGGAGCGTTGAGTTGTGGACGAAACAATCTGATGCTGCAGCAGAATCCGAGTCAAACTACAAGTCCAAAGGTGTTACATCACCTCCACTTGGGCCCATTGGCCTTGTACGACCTAGATTTAGTTTTAGGCTGCCTTGGGACGTCCTCCCACCTCCTTGGCCGCCACCCCTTGCTACTATATAAGTAGATCCATCTAGTAGCTTTTTGCTTGGGATTTGTTTAGTTAAAAGTTAGCCATTGCAACTTCGTGTACTTCGTTTGTGTCCAACGACCAGACCAAGACCGCTTACGGATCCCCACCTTTATCAATACTTCATATATACTCGCAATATTCAGATTGCTTTTATCATATTCTTGCTTGTTCTTCGATAGCTTGCAGGAATAGACCTTCGTGGTCAGGTTGATTGTGCTCCGGCGTGGTCAATAACCTCTCGGAGTTGGTTTAGCGATTGCTAAGGTGCAACGTCGTGCACGTTTGTAGTCGGATCGTCAAAGTCGTCTCCACCAAATCGATAGTTATCATCTCATCGAAAGATCGGGACACCCCGCCTCTGTCAATCAACCTGACCACGAGGGTCTGTTTCCTGCGAGCAAACGAAGAACAAGCAAGAAACTAAGATTGCAATCTGGATATTGCGAATATAAGATGAAAGCTTTATTGATCAAGGTGGGGTTCTGTGACGCCTTTGTCTGGTCGTTGAACACAAACGAAGTACGCGAAGTTGCAGCTATGGCGAACTTTTAATCTAAACAAAACCCAAAGTCTAAACGATGCCCTAAGGGCTGTATATATGGAGGAAGAGGGGGGAATTTCTTGGCCCTTGATGGAGGGGTCCGAAATCAACCCTATCTCTTGTTTCCCCACACATACGGACTCTAAAAATAGCCTATACTTATGTATTTCGAAATTACATGGGCCTGGCCCAATAATAAGGTGACGCAGCACCTAAAATAGCCTCGGGACGAAATTTATGAAGTGGCATCTTGTATATTTCGTCCAAGGCTTCATGCACCCATTATGGTGGCTTCAAAGTCCTGAAATCATCACTTGTAACTCCGTTCTTGTTCCCCTTGCGCATGCCATCATCTCCATGCTTGTTCTTGCTCCAATGTTCATCCTTCTCCAAGCTAGGCCCTTCATTTGTAAGCAAAACAAATGTATCCAATTTAGGCAGCATCATATTCTCATGAACATTAGAATCATTACCAAGAAACGAAAGTACCTGGTAATTTAGTTGGCGTGCACGAGCTCTAGTAATTGGTCCAGTATGTATAGCAGCAGGGGCTGTGGGTGTAACAATTGTATTGATGTCCTCATCAATTTGTTTAGTTAAAAGTTAGCCATTGCAACTTCGTGTGCTTCGTTTGTGTCCAACGACCAGACCAAGACCACTTTTCGGATCCCCACCATTATCAATACTTCATACATATTCGCGATATTCAGATTGCTTTTATCATATTCTTGCTTGTTCTTCGATTGCTTGCAGGAATAGACCTTCGTGGTCAGGTTGATCGTGTTCTGGCGTGGTCAATAACCTCTCGGAGTTGGTTTAGCGATTGCTAAGGCACAACGTTGTTGCGCGTTTGTAGTCGGATCGTCAAAGTCGTCTCCACCAAATCGATAGTTATCATCTCATCGAAAGATCGGGACACCCCGCCTCTATCAAGTGGTATCAGTTTTCAGGTTGCTCGGTGAGAATTTTCAGTTTTTCCTAGATTAGATTTATTTTCTTACCTATTGTCCAAGAAAAAGCCACAAAACAAAAGTTAGATCTATTCATCCTTTGTCCTAACCAGACTGAGCCTTTGCAATTTTCTTTTCATTGTTTGCATTATTGAATTATCGGTTGCATCGCCGTGTCGAGTTGCTGGTCTTAGTGTCTAGTTCCTTTAGAGTTTCGAGTTCTGTTCACATTAGTCACGCAGCCGCTGCATCATTATCCCATCCGCTGTCCACCATCCCATCCACCAATTTCCACCACATGCTACGCACTGTTTATTGTCATAATCATAGTTGAGGTCACTCACATCTTCGCCTGATCGAATCTGCATCTTATCTAGTTTGTCTTGGAAAGAGGGAGAAAAAGAATATAAAGAAAAAAAGAGAGAAAAAAGGAAATAAAAAAAAAGAAAAAGAGGGAGAAGAAAAAGAAAAAAAAGCGTGAGAAAAAAAAAAGAGAAGAAACAAAAATTGGATCTATCTAGAATCAATCTCGTACCTGAATTCAGATTGGAATCTGTTTTGCGCACTGTTCAGTAAAACAGGTGTATCTTCCTCATACAAAGTCCGTTTTGGCTTCGTGAGTACTCAAATTGAAGATAGTGACGAGCCGCATCTAAATAGTTGCAGAAGCTAGTTCAATATTTGACACCTCAAAATCGGCTTCTAAATAGGTCTTTTTGCCCTCCGAAGTTCGTGAACACAGCTTGTTCCAATTTTTTAGGCCAGTTTTAGAATTCTTTGACTCCTCATATCAACTCGGAATTGAGTTATTCTTTTTGCATTGGAAAGCTTGAGTTAGTAACATTCTTTGAAAGAATTTATCAGAAAATTGTCTCAAACTTTTCAAGAGGAAAGTTGGAGAGAGAGTTGTTGTATATCCTGCTTGGCAGTTGTTTTTCATCATTATCTTCACTGCCGTTGTGATCTTCACTTATATCTTGCTGTCAAGAGCTACTTAGTATCCTTCAATGATGCTAGTTGTGCTGCGCTGATGAGGACATCAATACAATTGTTACACCCACAGCCCCTGCTGCTATACATACTGGACCAATTACTAGAGCTCGTGCACGCCAACTAAATTACCAGGTACTTTCGTTTCTTGGTAATGATTCTAATGTTCATGAGAATATGATGCTGCCTAAATTGGATATATTTGTTTTGCTTACAAATGAAGGGCCTAGCTTGGAGAAGGATGAACATTGGAGCAAGAACAAGCATGGAGATGATGGCATGCGCAAGGGGAACAAGAACGGAGTTACAAGTGATGATTTCAGGACTTTGAAGCCACCATAATGGGTGCATGAAGCCTTGGACGAAATATACAAGATGCCACTTCATAAATTTCGTCCCGAGGCTATTTTAGGTGCTGCGTCACCTTATTATTGGGCCAGGCCCATGTAATTTCGAAATACATGAGTATAGGCTATTTTTAGAGTCCGTATGTGTGGGGAAACAAGAGATAGGGTTGATTTCGGACCCCTCCACCAAGGGCCACGAAATTCCCCCCTCTTCCTCCATATATACAGCCCTTAGGGCATCGTTTAGACTTTGGGTTTTGTTTAGATTAAAAGTTCGCCATAGCTGCAACTTCGCGTACTTCGTTTGTGTTCAACGACCAGACAAAGGCGTCACAGAACCCCACCTTGATCAATAAAGCTTTCATCTTATATTCGCAATATCCAGATTGCAATCTTAGTTTCTTGCTTGTTCTTTCGTTTGCTCGCAGGAAACAGACCCTCGTGGTCAGGTTGATCGTGCTCTGGCGTGGTCAATAACCTCTCGGAGTTGGTTTAGCGATTGCTAAGGCGCGACGTCCTCGCACGTTCGTAGTCGGATCGTCAAAGTCGACTTCCACCAAAGCGAAATCCACCATCTCATCGAAAGACGGGACACCTTTGCCTCTATCACTGCTAGTGACTATGATGAGGAGACTTTGGCTCTTATTACACGTGAAGAACATGGTGGAGATGATTCTGATCATGAGACGCAATACATGGCTCCTGAAGACGCTGACAGGTATGAATGTTTAGTTGCTCAACGTGTTTTGAGTGTGCAGGTCACACAAGCTGAGCAAAATCAGAGGCACAATTTGTTCCATACCAAGGGAGTTGTGAAGGAACGTTCTGTGCGCGTCATCATAGACGGAGGGAGCTGCAACAACTTGGCTAGCATGGAGATGGTGGAGAAGCTTTCTCTCACCACAAGACCACATCCACATCCTTACTACATCCAATGGTTCAACAACAGCGGCAAGGTTAAGGTAACACGTACTGTTCGTGTGCATTTTAGTATCTCTACATATGCTGATTATGTTGATTGTGATGTGGTACCTATGCAAGCATGTTCCTTATTACTTGGTAGACCATGGCAGTTTGATAAAAATTCTGTACACCATGGTAGAAACAATCACTATACTCTTGTTCATAAGGATAAAAATATTACTTTGCTTCCTATGACTCCTGATTCCATTTTGAAAGATGATATTAATAGAGCTAATAAAGCACAACAGGAGAAGAATAAGAGTGAAAATCAGATTGTGGCAAAAGAATTTGAGCAACAAATGAAGCCTAATAATAAACCATCTAGTGTTGCTTCTGAAATTAAATTGAAAAGTGCATGTTTATTTGCCACTAAATCTGATATTGATGAGCTAGATTTCAGCAAATCTGTTTGCTATGCTTTTGTGTGCAAAGAGGCATTATTTTCATTCGAGGACGTGCCTTCCTCTTTGCCTCCTGCTGTCACTAACATTTTGCAGGAGTTCGCTGACGTTTTTCCACAAGACGTGCCACCGGGATTACCGCCTATTCGAGGGATTGAGCATCAGATTGACTTAATTCCCGGTGCTTCACTGCCAAACCGTGCACCATACCGTACCAATCCAGAGGAGACGAAGGAGATTATGCGTCAAGTACAAGAGCTTCTCGACAAAGGTTATATACGCGAATCCCTTAGTCCTTGTGCTGTTCCTATTATTCTAGTGCCGAAAAAGGATGGTACATCATGTATGTGTGTTGATTGTAGAGGCATTAACAATATTACTATTCGTTATCGTCATCCTATTCCTAGGCTAGATGATATGCTTGATGAATTGAGTGGCTCTACAATATTCTCCAAAGTTGATTTGCGTAGTGGCTACCATCAAATTCGTATGAAATTGGGAGATGAATGGAAAACAACATTTAAAACTAAGTTTGGATTATATGAGTGGTTAGTCATGCCTTTTGGGTTAACTAATGCACCTAGTACTTTCATGAGATTAATGAACGAAGTTTTACGTGCTTTCATTGGACGATTTGTGGTAGTTTACTTTGATGACATATTGATTTATAGCAGATCTTTGGAAGAACATTTGGAACATTTACGTGCTGTTTTTATTGCTCTACGTGATGCACGTTTGTTTGGTAACCTTGGGAAGTGCACCTTTTGCACCGACCGAGTATCTTTTCTTGGCTATGTTGTTACTCCACAGGGAATTGAAGTTGATAAAGCCAAGATTGAAGCTATTGAGAGTTGGCCGCAGCCCAAAACGGTCACACACGTGAGGAGTTTTCTTGGCCTCGCTGGATTCTATAGGCGTTTTGTGAGAGATTTCAGCACCATTGCTGCAATGAGCTTACAAAGAAAGATGTGCCTTTTCTTTGGGGTACCGCACAGGAAGAAGCCTTCACGGTATTGAAAGATAAGTTGACACATGCTCCTTTACTCCAACTTCCTGATTTTAATAAGACTTTTGAGCTTGAATGTGATGCTAGTGGAATTGGATTAGGAGGTGTGTTATTACAAGATGGCAAACCTGTTGCATACTTTTCTGAAAAATTGAGTGGGCCTAGTCTGAATTATTCTACTTATGATAAAGAATTATATGCTCTTGTTCGGACTTTAGAAACATGGCAACATTATTTATGGCCCAAAGAATTTGTTATACATTCTGATCATGAATCATTGAAACATATTAAAAGTCAAGCTAAACTGAATCGTAGACATGCTAAATGGGTTGAATTCATTGAGACTTTCCCTTATGTCATTAAACACAAGAAGGGAAAAGAAAATGTTATTGCTGATGCTTTGTCTCGTCGCTATACTATGCTTTCACAACTTGACTTCAAAATATTTGGTTTGGAGACCATCAAAGATCAATATGTGCATGATGCTGATTTTAAAGATGTAATGCATAATTGTAAAGAAGGAAGAATGTGGAACAAGTTTGTTGTTAACGATGGATTTGTGTTTCGTGCTAACAAGCTATGCTGATGAGGACATCAATACAATTGTTACACCCACAGCCCCTGCTGCTATACATACTGGACCAATTACTAGAGCTCGTGCACGCCAACTAAATTACCAGGTACTTTCGTTTCTTGGTAATGATTCTAATGTTCATGAGAATAATATGCTGCCTAAATTGGATACATTTGTTTTGCTTACAAATGAAGGGCCTAGCTTGGAGAAGGATGAACATTGGAGCAAGAACAAGCATGGAGATGATGGCATGCGCAAGGGGAACAAGAACGGAGTTACAAGTGATGATTTCAGGACTTTGAAGCCACCATAATGGGTGCATGAAGCCTTGGACGAAATATACAAGATGCCACTTCATAAATTTCGTCCCGAGGCTATTTTAGGTGCTGCGTCACCTTATTATTGGGCCAGGCCCATGTAATTTCGAAATACATAAGTATAGGCTATTTTTAGAGTCCGTATGTGTGGGGAAACAAGAGATAGGTTTGATTTCGGACCCCTCCACCAAGGGCCACGAAATTCCCCCCTCTTCCTCCATATATACAGCCCTTAGGGCATCGTTTAGACTTTGGGTTTTGTTTAGATTAAAAGTTCGCCATAGCTGCAACTTCGCGTACTTCGTTTGTGTTCAACGACCAGACAAAGGCGTCACAGAACCCCACCTTGATCAATAAAGCTTCCATCTTATATTCGCAATATCCAGATTGCAATCTTAGTTTCTTGCTTGTTCTTCGTTTGCTCGCAGGAAACAGACCCTCGTGGTCAGGTTGATCGTGCTCCGGCGTGGTCAATAACCTCTCTGTGTTGGTTTAGCGATTGCTAAGGCGCGACGTCCTCGCACGTTCGTAGTCGGATCGTCAAAGTCGACTTCCACCAAAGCGAAATCCACCATCTCATCGAAAGACGGGACACCTCCGCCTCTATCAAGTGGTATCAGATTTCCAGGTTGCTCGGTGAGATTTTACAGTTTTTCGTAGTTTAGATCGAGTCTGTTCTTCATACCTATAGTCCACGAAAAAGCCACAAAAAAAAATTAGGGTTAGTTCATCATATCCGAACCAATCTGAGCCTTGCATAATCTTTTTAGGGTTTTGCTTTGTTGAATTTGCGGTTGCATTGTCGTGTCTAGTTGCTGGTCTTAGAGTCTAGTCTTTTAGAGTTTCGAGTTCTGGTCATAAGTTGTCACGCCGCCGCCGCACCATCATCATCGTCCCTGCCATCTACCACCACCGCACCGAATCCGTATCCATATACCACCACCAATCCGTGTCCATATACCACCACCGATCCATATCCATATACTACCACCGCTACCACCACCGCTGCCATATACCACCACCATATATCCACCACCAATCCGAGTTCCTTGCTTATTAGGTTTGTTTTCGGGATCCATCCAGATTCCGATTCGTGTTTCCTTGCCGGAGTCGGGTAGCCACGCTCCGTTTAGGCCCAAAATTTTTCGAAAACGCATTTTTCGAAAAAAATTCTGGCTATCCTATTTTTAGGTGTTTCTGAGTGTTTTGAGACAGGTGCCATTATAGGAAGTTTTTTTTGACCCGTTTCCAGTTTTTGGGTCCGGGCAGTCGAAAAAAAAAAAAATTGTCGAAAAACTTTCGTGCCCATCCTGTCAGTTTGAGCTAGGAAGAGTTTTGAGACACTCGCCATTATAGTGATTTTTCGCAAAAAAAAAGCAGCGCAAAAAAAAAGAGCGCAAAAAAAAAGAGCGAAAAAAAAATTCAGAGTGTGCTTTTCCCTTGTTTACGTGCCGCGCCGTGATTTTGTTAGTGTTCTAGGCTCGCGTCTCTAGCACAGTCTAGCCTAGGACCAGCACAGTACCGTCGTTGAGCGTTTATTCAACTTTGCATCTCTGAATTGATTATTGCTGGCCCTTTTTGCTACCATATTATAAGCCTTCCCAGCTCCACATACATCTACGTCGTGCGTTTGACTCTCCCTGGTAATCGCTCTATCCAAGCTTTGAGAGTTTTTGACTACAACGGTTGCCGATCACCGCCTGCTGCTGGGTAAGAACTGGTAAGAATTTGAGATTTGCTTGACGGATTTGTGACACCCACCACCACGACTTGTTCGTAGTCTGTAGGATCATATTCTTGTGTGTTTCTATTGCTGCTAACCATGCCAGGATCACAAGCCGACGAGATTGACTGGGAGAATTTATTGAACAAGGAGCTTCATGATAAGTTTCAGCAAATGATGACTGAACAGGTGCAAGATGTGCTGAACAATTTTGAAGAGGCCATGGAGAAGATCACTGGCCTTGAGAAGACGTTCGAAACAAAGCTCGATAACAAGTTTAATGAATTGCTCGCGCGTCTTCCACCACCACCACCCGCTGCACCTAACGCACCTCTCCAACAACAACAACAACAACGACTACCTCCACGTCGCGAAGCAGACCTCCGCCGAGCAAGCCGTGTTCCTCTTGCGTTTGGCCAAACTGTTGGTGCTGCTGTTGATACTTCTGTGGCTCCTGCTGCTGATGCGGAGGAGGATGATTATGTGGGAGATTATGAGGATGAGGTTGATCAAAATCAACACTACGTGCAGCCACCTGTACCACCACCAGCAGGTCAACCTCAGGTATATATTCGTAATGGTAGGCCTGCACCACCACCTCAGGTACGAGATGATGTCCATATTCCTAAACTGAAATTGAATATTCCACCATTTGAGGGTAGATATGTTCCTGATATATATCTTACTTGGGAGTTAGAAACTGAACAACGATTTACATGTTTACAATATCCTGAGGAGAGACGAGTTGCTGCTGCTGTTTGTGCTTTCACTAGTTTTGCATGTGTATGGTGGTCTGAACATTGTAGATTATATCCTATTCCAACTACTTGGGCTGCTTTGAAAACTGCTATGCGTACGCGTTGGGTTCCACCATATTATCAACGTGAATTGCTTCAAAAATTGCAGCGTTTACGACAAGGGAAAAATTCTGTAGAAGAATATTATCAGGAATTACAAACTGGCATGATTAGATGTGGTATTGTTGAGGAGAATGAAGCTATGCTTGCACGTTTTCTGGGTGGATTAAATAGAGAGATTCAGACCATTCTAGACTATAAGGAATATACTAATATCACTCGTTTATTCCATCTTGCTTGTAAAGCTGAACGTGAAGTGCAGGATCGACAAGCATTGGCGCGAACTAACTTTTCTGCAGGCCGACCTTCATCATGGACACCACGTGCATCTTCTACTTCAACTGCACCAGCACCTCCATCCGGTGCCACCTCCAGCCGTGATACAAGAAAACAGGCACAACCACCATTATCTTCCAAGAGCGCACCTGCGGGTCCTGCACAGCGTTCATCTTCTTCCATGGCATCAACAGGGCACACAAGTGATATTATTTGTCGTCTTTGTAAGGGAGGAGGTCATTATGCGAGGGAATGCAAATCTCCGCGTGTGATGATTGCTACCGCGGATGGTGGATATGAGTCCGCTAGTGACTATGATGAGGAGACATTGGCTCTTATTACACGTGAAGAACATGGTGGAGATGATTCTGATCATGAGACGCAATACATGGCTCCTGAAGACGCTGACAGGTATGAATGTTTAGTTGCTCAACGTGTTTTGAGTGTGCAGGTCACACAAGCTGAGCAAAATCAGAGGCACAATTTGTTCCATACCAAGGGAGTTGTGAAGGAACGTTCTGTGCGCGTCATAATAGACAGAGGGAGCTGCAACAACTTGGCTAGCATGAAGATGGTGGAGAAGCTTTCTCTCACCACAAGACCACATCCACATCCTTACTACATCCAATGGTTCAACAACAGCGGCAAGGTTAAGGTAACACGTACTGTTCGTGTGCATTTTAGTATCTCTACATATGCTGATTATGTTGATTGTGATGTGGTACCTATGCAAGCATGTTCCTTATTACTTGGTAGACCATGGCAATTTGATAAAAATTCTGTACACCATGGTAGAAACAATCACTATACTCTTGTTCATAAGGATAAAAATATTACTTTGCTTCCTATGACTCCTGATTCCATTTTGAAAGATGATATTAATAGAGCTAATAAAGCACAACAGGAGAAGAATAAGAGTGAAAATCAGATTGTGGCAAAAGAATTTGAGCAACAAATGAAGCCTAATAATAAACCATCTAGTGTTGCTTCTGAAATTAAATTAAAAAGTGCATGTTTATTTGCCACCAAATCTGATATTGATGAGCTAGATTTCAGCAAATCTGTTTGCTATGCTTTTGTGTGCAAAGAGGCATTATTTTCATTCGAGGACGTGCCTTCCTCTTTGCCTCCTGCTGTCACTAACATTTTGCAGGAGTTCGCCGACGTTTTTCCACAAGACGTGCCACCGGGATTACCGCCTATTCGAGGGATTGAGCATCAGATTGACTTAATTCCCGGTGCTTCACTGCCAAACCGTGCACCATACCGTACCAATCCAGAGGAGACGAAGGAGATTATGCGTCAAGTACAAGAGCTTCTCGACAAAGGTTATATACGCGAATCCCTTAGTCCTTGTGCTGTTCCTATTATTCTAGTGCCGAAAAAGGATGGTACATCACGTATGTGTGTTGATTGTAGAGGCATTAATAATATTACTATTCGTTATCGTCATCCTATTCCTAGGCTAGATGATATGCTTGATGAATTGAGTGGCTCTACAATATTCTCCAAAGTTGATTTGCGTAGTGGATACCATCAAATTCGTATGAAATTGGGAGATGAATGGAAAACAGCATTTAAAACTAAGTTTGGATTATATGAGTGGTTAGTCATGCCTTTTGGGTTAACTAATGCACCTAGTACTTTCATGAGATTAATGAACGAAGTTTTACGTGTTTTCATTGGACGATTTGTGGTAGTTTCCTTTGATGACATATTGATTTATAGCAGATCTTTGGAAGAACATTTGGAACATTTACGTGCTGTTTTTATTGCTTTACGTGATGCACTTTGTTTGGTAACCTTGGGAAGTGCACCTTTTGCACCGACCGAGTATCTTTTCTTGGCTATGTTGTTACTCCACAGGGAATTAAAGTTGATAAAGCAAAGATTGAAGCTATTGAGAGTTGGCCGCAGCCCAAAACGGTCACACGCGTGAGGAGTTTTCTTGGCCTCGCTGGATTCTATAGGCGTTTTGTGAGAGATTTCAGCACCATTGCTGCACCTCTCAATGAGCTTACAAAGAAAGATGTGCCTTTTCTTTGGGGTACCACACAGGAAGAAGCCTTCTCGGTATTGAAAGATAAGTTGACACATGCTCCTTTACTCCAACTTCCTGATTTTAATAAGACTTTTGAGCTTGAATGTGATGCTTGTGGAATTGGATTAGGAGGTGTGTTATTACAAGATGGCAAACCTGTTGCATACTTTTCTGAAAAATTGAGTGGGCCTAGTCTGAATTATTCTACTTATGATAAAGAATTATATGCTCTTGTTCGGACTTTAGAAACATGGCAACATTATTTATGGCCCAAAGAATTTGTTATACATTCTGATCATGAATCTTTGAAACATATTAAAAGTCAAGCTAAACTGAATCGTAGACATGCTAAATGGGTTGAATTCATTGAGACTTTCCCTTATGTCATTAAACACAAGAAGGGAAAAGAAAATGTTATTGCTGATGCATTGTCTCGTCGCTATACTATGCTTTCACAACTTGACTTCAAAATATTTGGTTTGGAGACCATCAAAGATCAATATGTGCATGATGCTGATTTTAAAGATGTAATGCAGAATTGTAAAGAAGGAAGAATGTGGAACAAGTTTGTCGTTAACGATGGATTTGTATTTCGTGCTAACAAGCTATGTATTCCAGCTAGCTCCGTTCGTCTTTTGTTGTTGCAGGAGGCGCATGGAGGAGGATTAATGGGACACTTTGGCGTGAAGAAGATGGAGGACGTACTTGCTACACATTTCTTTTGGCCAAAGATGAGACGGGATGTTGAGCGTTTTATTGCTCGATGCACTACATGTCAAAAAGCTAAGTCACGACTCAATCCTCATGGTTTATATATGCCTTTGCCTGTACCTAGTGTTCCTTGGGAGGATATATCTATGGACTTTGTTTTAGGTTTACCTCGAACAAAGAAGGGGAGGGATAGCATATTTGTTGTCGTGGATAGATTCTCGAAAATGGCACACTTTATACCATGTCATAAAAGCGATGATGCTGTTAATGTTGCTGATTTGTTCTTTCGTGAAATTATTCGCTTGCATGGTGTGCCAAATACTATTGTTTCAGATCGTGATACTAAATTTCTTAGCCGCTTTTGGAGATGTTTATGGGCTAAGTTGGGGACTAAACTGCTTTTTAGTACTACTTGTCACCCCCAAACTGATGGACAAACTGAAGTAGTCAATAGAACGTTGTCTACTATGCTTAGGGCTGTTTTGAAGAATAATAAGAAAATGTGGGAGGAATGCTTGCCTCATATTGAATTTGCTTATAATCGTTCATTGCATTCTACTACTAAGATGTGCCCTTTTGAAGTTGTGTATGGTTTCCTACCTCGTGCACCTATTGATTTGTTGCCTCTTCCATCTTCGGAGAAGGTTAATTTTGATGCTAAACAACGTGCTGAATTGATTTTAAAAATGCATGAGTTAACTAAGGAAAACATTGAGCATATGAATGCTAAATATAAACTTGCTGGAGATAAGGGTAGAAAACATGTTGTGTTTGCACCTGGAGATCTTGTTTGGTTACATTTGCGTAAGGATAGATTTCCTGATTTGCGCAAATCAAAGCTAATGCCACGTGCTGATGGTCCCTTTAAGGTGTTAGAGAAAATAAATGATAATGCATATAAACTTGAGCTGCCTGCAGATTTTGGGGTTAGTCCCACTTTTAACATTGCAGATTTGAAGCCTTATTTGGGTGAGGTAGATGAACTTCCGTCGAGGACGACTTCATTTCAAGAAGGGGAGGATGATGACGACATCAATACAATTGTTACACCCACAGCCCCTGCTGCTATACATACTGGACCAATTACTAGAGCTCGTGCACGCCAACTAAATTACCAGGTACTTTCGTTTCTTGCTAATGATTCTAATGTTCATGAGAATATGATGCTGCCTAAATTGGATACATTTGTTTTGCTTACAAATGAAGGGGCTAGCTTGGAGAAGGATGAACATTGGAGCAAGAACAAGCATGGAGATGATGGCATGTGCAAGGGGAACAAGAACGGAGTTACAAGTGATGATTTCAGGACTTTGAAGCCACCATAATGGGTGCATGAAGCCTTGGACGAAATATACAAGATGCCACTTCATAAATTTCGTCCCGAGGCTATTTTAGGTGCTGCGTCACCTTATTATTGGGCCAGGCCCATGTAATTTCGAAATACATAAGTATAGGCTATTTTTAGAGTCCGTATGTGTGGGGAAACAAGAGATAGGTTTGATTTCGGACCCCTCCACCAAGGGCCACGAAATTCCCCCCTCTTCCTCCATATATACAGCCCTTAGGGCATCGTTTAGACTTTGGGTTTTGTTTAGATTAAAAGTTCGCCATAGCTACAACTTCGCGTACTTCGTTTGTGTTCAACGACCAGACAAAGGCGTCACAGAACCCCACCTTGATCAATAAAGCTTTCATCTTATATTCGCAATATCCAGATTGCAATCTTAGTTTCTTGCTTGTTCTTCGTTTGCTCGCAGGAAACAGACCCTCGTGGTCAGGTTGATCGTGCTCCGGCGTGGTCAATAACCTCTCTGAGTTGGTTTAGCGATTGCTAAGGCGCGACGTCCTCGCACGTTCGTAGTCGGATCGTCAAAGTCGACTTCCACCAAAGCGAAATCCACCATCTCATCGAAAGACGGGACACCTCCGCCTCTATCATGCGCCGTGACCTCATTAGTGTTCTAGGCTCGCGTCTCTAGTCCGTCTAGCCTAGGACCAGCACAGTACCGTCGTTGAGCGTTTATTCAACATTGCATCTTTGAATTGATTATTGCTAATCTTTTGCTATCATATATAGCCAACCCAGCTCCACATATTTCTACACCGTGTATACGTATGCTCCCTTGGCAATCGCTTTACTCAATATTCGGAGTTACTTGACACCGCTGGTTGCCGATCACCGACTGCTGCATGGTAAGAACTTGTAAGACATTGATATTTGCTTTACTGTGAGCGTTTTACCACCACATCCTAGTAGTTATAGGAACATTATTTTTGGGTTTTGTTTCTTGTTCTACTAATCATGACAGGATCCAGAGTCAATTCATGGGCTTTGTCGATCGCGGGAGACGTGCCACCACCTTTGCAAATACCACAACCGTCACGAGAGGTGCACAAACATCTAAATGCACATGATCAAGTTAATGTATCTATACCACCATTTAATGGCCGTTTTAAACCTGCTTTATATATTGAATGGGAGTTCGACATAAAAAATATATTTGCTTCCCATAATTTCGATGAACATAAAAAGGTTAAGGTTGCGGTTGGTTCTTTCACTGGTTATGCTTTGGTTTGGTGGAGTGAATATTGTCGGTTACACCCTGATTATATACCTACTACTTGGGATGATTTGAAACTTGCCATGCGACATACTTTCGTCCCTGCTTATTATACTCGTGACATGATTAAGAAGTTGCAACACTTAAAACAAGGTAGTGAAACTGTAACAAAATATTATGATGATTTACAAACTACCTTGTTGCATTCCTCTTTAGAAGAAAGTGAAGATGATTTTATGGATAGATTTTGGGGAGGATTAAACCGTGATATTCCAGAGATACTAATTCATGAAGAGTGTTATCCTATGGACCATTTGTTTCATCTTGCTTGCAAAGCTGAACATGAAATAAAACGACGTGTTGGCCACGAGGAGAACAAGCGCACGGTGCACATTCCAAGAGTTGATATGATTGTTCCTTCAACTACTAGGCATACTATGACAACCACATCCGTTGTTGTCAGGACTACATCACCTCCACCATGTGACACATAGCCCCCGAGAGTGGCTACATCGTCTGAGTTGATCATAAGAGGTAATGACAAAGGTACTGATCTTCCATCTCTACATGAGAATGATGAATGCCTTGTCAATTTGAATGCACCATCTGATGAGCTACCCACTACTTTGATCACACCACCTATTTTAGAGGACTACGTTGATAATTTGACTTTGCCATGTGATCAAACAACTGAAATACCAACAATTTTGAGTGCACCCATTGAATTAACTATTGATGCAAAAGAACCAATGTTTAATCATTTTGATATGACCTCTAATCTTGGTGATGATTCTGTGTTGAATGACTTATTGCATGTTTGCTTATTTAAGCATATTGTAGCATGTAAATTTGATGCAAGTAAGGTTTATTCACCAATGTTGGGATGGTTTAATGATGAACATTGTCAATCTTTTGAAATGAATAAGAGCTTCACTTATATGTGCAAACTGAGTTGCAATATTTTCATGCCTTTTACTTCTTGTGCTAATTTTTTGGCTTTAGATTTTATGAACTATGCAAGTTACTCATCTATTCATGTGTCATATATGCAAAAATCAAGGGAAGTAAAAATGGATGACATATACATATACAACATGTACACCTTGTCTCTTTTGTTAGCCACATTTCAGATTAAGCAACGCCGAGGACGGCTTTATTTTCAAGAAGGGGAGGATGATGAGGACATGACTACCTTGGATATGATCAAAAATATTGCATATATGCATATTTGTCAGGTGATTTCTAGTGCAAACTATTCAATAATCTATTTATGTTATCCAGAACAAAAATACTTCACACACTTTTGTGTTTTGTCTAATTGCAGGTGTATGGGACATTTGTATAATCCACATGTGAAGATAAGGAAGAAAGAGATGTTTATTTGCTATCCAAAAAGTTCTCTCACGTCACTTTTGGCCCAAGAGAAGATAGAGTCCAAGTCTCTCACGTTCTGGATTCAGATTCGGACTGCACAGACACACCTGACTCAAAACGCACACAAGTTTTTCATACGGACTCCGAATTGGGTGATTCTTTTTTTGTTGGAAACTAGATTTCGTGCACTTTCCAACCCAATTGGAGTCACCTTCAAATTCGTCCGGAGCGTTGAGTTGTGGACGAAACAATCTGATGCTGCAGCAGAATCCGAGTCAAACTACAAGTCCAAAGGTGTTACATCACCTCCACTTGGGCCCATTGGCCTTGTACGACCTAGATTTAGTTTTAGGCTGCCTTGGGACGTCCTCCCACCTCCTTGGCCGCCACCCCTTGCTCCTATATAAGTAGATCCATCTAGTAGCTTTTCCTTGGGATTTGTTTAGTTAAAAGTTAGCCATTGCAACTTCGTGTACTTCGTTTGTGTCCAACGACCAGACCAAGACCGCTTACGGATCCCCACCATTATCAATACCTTATATATATTTGCAATATTCAGATTGCTTTATCATATTCTTGCTCGTTCTTCGATTGCTTGCAGGAATAGACCTTCGTGGTCAGGCTGACCGTGCTTCCGGCATCGTCAGTAACCTCAGGAGATTGGTTTAGCGATTGCTAAGGCGCAACGTCGTGCACGTTTGTAGTCGGATCGTCAAAGTCGTCTCCACCAAATCGATAGTTATCATCTCATCGAAAGATCGGGACACCCCCGCCTCTATCATCTTGCTTGCAAAGCTGAACAGGAAATAAAACGACGTGTTGGCCACGAGGAGAACAAGCGCACGGTGCACATTCCAAGAGTTGATATGATTGTTCCTTCAACTACTAGGCATACTATGACAACCACATCCGTTGTTGTCAGGACTACATCACCTCCACCATGTGACACATCGCCCCCGAGAGTGGCTACATCATCTGAGTTGATCATAAGAGGTAATGACAAAAGTACTGATCTTCCATCTCTACATGAGAATGATGAATGCCTTGTCAATTTGAATGCACCATCTGATGAGCTACCCACTACTTTGATCACACCACCTATTTTAGAGGACTACGTTGATAATTTGACTTTGCCATGTGATCAAACAACTGAAATACCAACAATTTTGAGTGCACCCATTGAATTAACTATTGATGCAAAAGAACCAATGTTTAATCATTTTGATATGACCTCTAATCTTGGTGATGATTCTGTGTTGAATGGCTTATTGCATGTTTGCTTATTTAAGCATGTTGTAGCATGTAAATTTGATGCAAGTAAGGTTTATTCACCAATGTTGGGATGGTTTAATGATGAACATTGTCAATCTTTTGAAATGAATAAGAGCTTCACTTATATGTGCAAACTGAGTTGCAATATTTTCATGCCTTCTACTTCTTGTGCTAATTTTTTGGCTTTAGATTTTATGAACTATGCAAGTTACTCATCTATTCATGTGTCATATATGCAAAAATCAAGGGAAGTAAAAATGGATGACATATACATATACAACATGTAGACCCTGTCTCTTTTGTTAGCCACATTTCAGATTAAGCAACGCCGAGGACGGCTTTATTTCATCACCTACGCCATGTGACACACCGCCCCCGAGAGTGGCTACATCATCTGAGTTGATCATAAGAGGTAATGACAAAGGTACTGATCTTCCATCTCTACATGAGAATGATGAATGCCTTGTCAATTTGAATGCACCATCTGATGAGCTACCCACTACTTTGATCACACCACCTATTTTAGAGGACTACGTTGATAATTTGACTTTGCCATGTGATCAAACAACTGAAATACCAACAATTTTGAGTGCACCCATTGAATTAACTATTGATGCAAAAGAACCAATGTTTAATCATTTTGATATGACCTCTAATCTTGGTGATGATTCTGTGTTGAATGACTTATTTCATGTTTGCTTATTTAAGCATGTTGTAGCATGTAAATTTGATGCAAGTAAGGTTTATTCACCAATGTTGGGATGGTTTAATGATGAACATTGTCAATCTTTTGAAATGAATAAGAGCTTCACTTATATGTGCAAACTGAGTTGCAATATTTTCATGCCTTCTACTTCTTGTGCTAATTTTTTGGCTTTAGATTTTATGAACTATGCAAGTTACTCATCTATTCATGTGTCATATATGCAAAAATCAAGGGAAGTAAAAATGGATGACATATACATATACAACATGTAGACCCTGTCTCTTTTGTTAGCCACATTTCAGATTAAGCAACGCCGAGGACGGCTTTATTTCATCACCTACGCCATGTGACACACCGCCCCCGAGAGTGGCTACATCATCTGAGTTGATCATAAGAGGTAATGACAAAGGTACTGATCTTCCATCTCTACATGAGAATGATGAATGCCTTGTCAATTTGAATGCACCATCTGATGAGCTACCCACTACTTTGATCACACCACCTATTTTAGAGGACTACGTTGATAATTTGACTTTGCCATGTGATCAAACAACTGAAATACCAACAATTTTGAGTGCACCCATTGAATTAACTATTGATGCAAAAGAACCAATGTTTAATCATTTTGATATGACCTCTAATCTTGGTGATGATTCTGTGTTGAATGACTTATTGTATGTTTGCTTATTTAAGCATGTTGTAGCATGTAAATTTGATGCAAGTAAGGTTTATTCACCAATGTTGGGATGGTTTAATGATGAACATTGTCAATCTTTTGAAATGAATAAGAGCTTCACTTATATGTGCAAACTGAGTTGCAATATTTTCATGCCTTCTACTTCTTGTGCTAATTTTTTGGCTTTAGATTTTATGAACTATGCAAGTTACTCATCTATTCATGTGTCATATATGCAAAAATTAAGGGAAGTAAAAATGGATGACATATACATATACAACATGTACACCTTGTCTCTTTTGTTAGCCACATTTCAGATTAAGCAACGCCGAGGACGGCTTTATTTTCAAGAAAGGGAGGATGATGAGGACATGACTACCTTGGATATGACCAAAAATATTGCATATATGCATATTTGTCAGGTGATTTCTAGTGCAAACTATTCAATAATCTATTTATGTTATCCAGAACAAAAATACTTCACACACTTTTGTGTTTTGTCTAATTGCAGGTGTATGGGACATTTGTACAATCCACATATGAAGATAAGGAAGAAAGAGATGTTTATTTGCTGTCCAAAACGTTCTCTCACGTCACTTTTGGCCCAAGAGAAGATAGAGTCCAAGTCTCTCACGTTCTGGATTCAGATTCGGACTGCACAGACATACCTGACTCAAAACGCACACAAGTTTTTCATACGGACTCCGAATTGGGTGATTCTTTTTTTGTTGGAAACTAGATTTCGTGCACTTTCCAACCCAATTGGAATCACCTTCAAATTCGTCTGGAGCGTTGAGTTGTGGACGAAACAATCGGATGCTGCAGCAGAATCCGAGTCAAACTACAAGTCCAAAGGTGTTACATCACCTCCACTTGGGCCCATTGGCCTTGTACGACCTAGATTTAGTTTTAGGCTGCCTTGGGACGTCCTCCCACCTCCTTGCCCGCCACCCCTTGCTCCTATATAAGTAGATCCATCTAGTAGCTTTTCCTTGGGATTTGTTTAGTTAAAAGTTAGCCAACGCAACTTCGTGTACTTCGTTTGTGTCCAACGACCAGACCAAGACCGCTTTCGGATCCCCACCTTTATCAATACTTCATACATATTTGCAATATTCAGATTGCTTTTATCATATTCTTGCTCGTTCTTCGATTGCTTGCAGGAATAGACCTTCGTGGTCAGGTTGATCGCGCACCGGCGTGGTCAATAACCTCTGGAGATTGGTTTAGCGATTGCTAAGGCGCAACGTCGTGCACGTTTGTAGTCGGATCGTCAAAGTCGTCTCCACCAAATCGATAGTTACCATCTCATCGAAAGATCGGGACACCCCGCCTCTATCAAGTGGTTACACCCTGATTATATACCTACTACTTGGGATGATTTGAAACTTGCCATGCGACATACTTTCGTCCCTGCTTATTATACTCGTGACATGATTAAGAAGTTGCAACACTTAAAACAAGGTAGTGAAACTGTAACAAAATATTATGATGATTTACAAACTACCTTGTTGCATTCCTCTTTAGAAGAAAGTGAAGATGATTTTATGGATAGATTTTGGGGAGGATTAAACCGTGATATTCAAGAGATACTAATTCATGAAGAGTGTTATCCTATGGACCATTTGTTTCATCTTGCTTGCAAAGCTGAACAGGAAATAAAACGACGTGTTGGCCACGAGGAGAACAAGCGCACGGTGCACATTCCAAGAGTTGATATGATTGTTCCTTCAACTACTAGGCATACTATGACAACCACATCCGTTGTTGTCAGGACTACATCACCTCCACCATGTGACACATCGCCCCCGAGAGTGGCTACATCATCTGAGTTGATCATAAGAGGTAATGATAAAGGTACTGATCTTCCATCTCTACATGAGAATGATGAATGCCTTGTCAATTTGAATGCACCATCTGATGAGCTACCCACTACTTTGATCACACCACCTATTTTAGAGGACTACGTTGATAATTTGACTTTGCCATGTGATCAAACAACTGAAATACCAACAATTTTGAGTGCACCCATTGAATTAACTATTGATGCAAAAGAACCAATGTTTAATCATTTTGATATGACCTCTAATCTTGGTGATGATTCTGTGTTGAATGACTTATTGCATGTTTGCTTATTTAAGCATATTGTAGCATGTAAATTTGATGCAAGTAAGGTTTATTCACCAATGTTGGGATGGTTTAATGATGAACATTGTCAATCTTTTGAAATGAATAAGAGCTTCACTTATATGTGCAAACTGAGTTGCAATATTTTCATGCCTTTTACTTCTTGTGCTAATTTTTTGGCTTTAGATTTTATGAACTATGCAAGTTACTCATCTATTCATGTGTCATATGTGCAAAAATTAAGGGAAGTAAAAATGGATGACATATACATATACAACATGTACACCTTGTCTCTTTTGTTAGCCACATTTCAGATTAAGCAACGCCGAGGATGGCTTTATTTTCAAGAAGGGGAGGATGATGAGGACATGACTACCTTGGATATGACCAAAAATATTGCATATATGCATATTTGTCATGTGATTTCTAGTGCAAACTATTCAATAATCTATTTATGTTATCCAGAACAAAAATACTTCACACACTTTTGTGTTTTGTCTAATTGCAGGTGTATGGGACATTTGTACAATCCACATATGAAGATAAGGAAGAAAGAGATGTTTATTTGCTGTTCAAAAAGTTCTCTCACGTCACTTTTGGCCCAAGAGAAGATAGAGTCCAAGTCTCTCACGTTCTGGATTCAGATTTGGACTGCACAGACACACCTGACTCAAAACGCACACAAGTTTTTCATACGGACTCCGAATTGGGTGATTCTTTTTTTGTTGGAAACTAGATTTCGTGCACCTTCCAACCTAATTGGAATCACCTTCAAATTCGTCCGGAGCGTTGAGTTGTGGACGAAACAATCTGATGCTGCAGCAGAATCCGAGTCAAACTACAAGTCCAAAGGTGTTACATCACCTCCACTTGGGCCCATTGGCCTTGTACGACCTAGATTTAGTTTTAGGCTGCCTTGAGACGTCCTCCCACCTCCTTGGCCGCCACCCTTTGCTCCTATATAAGTAGATCCATCTAGTAGCTTTTCCTTGGGATTTGTTTAGTTAAAAGTTAGCCATTGCAACTTCGTGTGCTTCGTTTGTGTCCAACGACCAGACCAAGACCACTTTTAGGATCCCCACCATTATCATTACTTCATACATATTCGCGATATTCAGATTGCTTTTATCATATTCTTGCTTGTTCTTCGATTGCTTGCAGGAATAGACCTTCGTGGTCAGGTTGATCGTGTTCCGGCGTGGTCAATAACCTCTCGGAGTTGGTTTAGCGATTGCTAAGGCACAACGTTGTTGCATGTTTGTAGTCGGATCGTCAAAGTCGTCTCCACCAAATCGATAGTTATCATCTCATCGAAAGATCGGGACACCCCGCCTCTATCACATACGCTCAATGTTTTCCTTAGTTAACTTATGCATTTTTAAAATCAATTCAGCACGTTGTTTAGCATCAAAATTAACCTTCTCCGAAGATGGAAGAGGCAACAAATCAATAGGTGCACGAGGTAGGAAACCATACACAACTTCAAAAGGGCACATCTGAGTAGTAGAATGCAATGAACTATTATAAGCAAATTCAATATGAGGCAAGCATTCCTCCCACATTTTCTTATTACTCTTCAAAACAGCCCTAAGCATAGTAGACAGTGTTCTATTGACTACTTCAGTTTGGCCATCAGTTTGGGGGTGACAAGTAGTACTAAAAAGCAGTTTAGTCCCCAACTTAGCCCATAAACATCTCCAAAAGTGGCTAAGAAATTTAGTATCATGATCTGAAACAATAGTATGTGGCACACCATGCAAGCGAATAATTTCACGAAAGAACAAATCAGCAACATTAACAGCATCATCGCTTTTATGACATGGTATAAAGTGTGCCATTTTCGAGAATCTATCCACGACAACAAATATGCTATCCCTCCCCTTCTTTGTTCGAGGTAAACCTAAAACAAAGTCCATAGATATATCCTCCCAAGGAACACTAGGTACAGGCAAAGGCATATATAAACCATGAGGATTGAGTCGTGACTTAGCTTTTTGACATGTAGTGCATCGAGCAATAAAACGCTCAACATCCCGTCTCATCTTTGGCCAAAAGAAATGTGTAGCAAGTACGTCCTCCGTCTTCTTCACGCCAAAGTGTCCCATTAATCCTCCTCCATGCGCCTCCTGCAACAACAAAAGACGAACGGAGCTAGCTGGAATGCATAGCTTGTTAGCACGAAACACAAATCCATCGTTAACGACAAACTTGTTCCACATTCTTCCTTCTTTACAATTCTGCATTACATCTTTAAAATCAGCATCATGCACATATTGATCTTTGATGGTCTCCAAACCAAATATTTTGAAGTCAAGTTGTGAAAGCATAGTATAGCGAGGAGAAAATGCATCAGCAATAACATTTTCTTTTCCCTTCTTGTGTTTAATTACATAAGGGAAAGTCTCAATGAATTCAACCCATTTAGCATGTCTACGATTCAGTTTAGCTTGACTTTTAATATGTTTCAAAGATTCATGATCAGAATGTATAACAAATTCTTTGGGCCATAAATAATGTTGCCATGTTTCTAAAGTCCGAGCAAGAGCATATAATTCTTTATCATAAGTAGAATAATTCAGACTAGGCCCACTCAAATTTTCAGAAAAGTATGCAACAGGTTTGCCATCTTGTAATAACACACCTCCTAATCCAATTCCACTAGCATCACATTCAAGCTCAGAAGTCTTATTAAAACCAGGAAGTTGGAGTAAAGGAGCATGTGTCAACTTATCTTTCAATACCGAGAAGGCTTCTTCCTGTGCGGTACCCCAAAGAAAAGGCACATCTTTCTTTGTAAGCTCATTGAGAGGTGCAGCAATGGTGCTGAAATCTCTCACAAAACGCCTATAGAATCCAGCGAGACCAAGAAAACTCCTCACTTGTGTGACCGTTTTGGGCTGTGGCCAACTCTCAATAGCTTCAATCTTGGCTTTATCAACTTCAATTCCCTGTGGAGTAACAACATAGCCAAGAAAAGATACTCGGTCGGTGCAAAAGGTGCACTTCCCAAGGTTACCAAACAAACGTGCATCACGTAGAGCAATAAAAATAGCACGTAAATGTTCCAAATGTTCTTCCAAAGATCTGCTATAAATCAGTATATCATCAAAATAGACTACCACAAATCGTCCAATGAAAGCACGTAAAACTTCGTTCATTAGTCTCATGAAAGTACCAGGCGCATTAGTTAACCCAAAAGGCATGACTAACCACTCATATAATCCAAACTTAGTTTTAAATGTTGTTTTCCATTCATCCCCCAATTTCATACGAATTTGATGGTATCCACTACGCAAATCAACTTTGGAGAATATTGTAGAGCCACTCAATTCATCAAGCATATCATCTAGCCTAGGAATAGGATGACGATAACGAATAGTAATATTATTAATGCCTCTACAATCAACACACATACGCGATGTACCATCCTTTTTCGGTACTAGAATAGTAGGAACAGCACAAGGACTAAGGGATTCGCGTATATAACCTTTGTCGAGAAGCTCTTGTACTTGACGCATAATCTCCTTTGTCTCCTCTGGATTGGTACGGTATGGCGCACGGTTTGGCAGTGAAGCACCGGGAATTAAATCGATCTGATGCTCAATCCCTCGAATAGGTGGTAATCCCGGTGGCACGTCTTGTGGAAAGACGTCAGCGAACTCCTGCAAAATGTTAGTGATTGCAGGAGGCAAAGAGGAAGGCACGTCCTCGAATGAAAATAATGCCTCTTTGCACACAAAAGCATAGCAAACAGATTTGCTGAAATCTAGCTCATCAATATCAGATTTGGTGGCAAATAAACATGCACTTTTCAATTTAATTTCAGAAGCAACACTAGATGGTTCATTATTAGGCTTCATTTGTTTCTCAAATTCTTTTGCCACAATCTGATTTTCACTCTTATTCTTCTCTTGTTTTGCTTTATTAGCTCTATTAATATCATCTTTCAAAATAGAATCAGGAGTCATAGGAAGCAAAGTAATATTTGTATCCTTATGAACAAGAGTATACTGATTGTTTCTACCATGGTGTACAGAATTTTTATCAAATTGCCATGGTCTACCAAGTAATAAGGAACATGCTTGCATAGGTACCACATCACAATCAACATAATCAGCATATGTAGATATACTAAAATGCACACTAACAGTACGTGTTACCTTAACCTTGCCGCTGTTGTTGAACCATTGGATGTAGTAAGGATGTGGATGTGGTCTTGTGGTGAGAGAAAGCTTCTCCACCATCTCCATGCTAGCCAAGTTGTTGCAGCTCCCTCCATCTATGATGACGCGCACAGAACGTTCTTTCACAACTCCCTTGGTATGGAACAAATTGTGCCTCTGAATTTGCTCAGCTTGTGTGACCTGCACACTCAAAACACGTTGAACAACTAAACATTCATACCTGTCAGTGTCTTCAGGAGCCATGTATTGCGTCTCATGATCAGAATCATCTCCACCATGTTCTTCACGTGTAATAAGAGCCAAAGTCTCCTCATCATAGTCACTAGCGGACTCATATCCACCATTCGCGGTAGCAATCATCACACGCGGAGATTTGCATTCTTTCGCATAATGACCTCCTCCCTTACAACGACGACAAATAATATCACTTGTGTGCCCTGTTGATGCCATGGAAGAAGAAGAACTCTGTGCAGGCCCAGCAGGTGCGCTCTTGGCAGATAATGGTGGTTGTGCCTGTTTTCTTGTATCACGACTGGAGGAGGCACGTGATTGAGGTGCTGGTGCAGTTGAAGTAGAAGATGCACGCGGTGTCCATGATGAAGGTCGGCCTGCAGAAAAGTTAGTTCGCGCCAATGCTTGTCGACCCTGCACTTCACGTTCAGCTTTACAAGCAAGATGGAATAAACGAGTGATATTAGTATATTCCTTATAGTCTAGAATGGTCTGAATCTCTCTATTTAATCCACCCAGAAAACGTGCAAGCATAGCTTCATTCTCCTCAACAATACCACATCTAATCATGCCAGTTTGTAATTCCTGATAATATTCTTCTACAGAATTTTTCCCTTGTCTTAAACGCTGCAATTTTTGAAGCAATTCACGTTGATAATATGGTGGAACCCAACGCGTACGCATAGCAGTTTTCAAAGCAGCCCAAGTAGTTGGAATAGGATATAATCTAATATGTTCAGACCACCATACACATGCAAAACTAGTGAAAGCACAAACAGCAGCAGCAACTCGTCTCTCCTCAGGATATTGTAAACATGTAAATCGTTGTTCAGTTTCTAACTCCCAAGTAAGATATATATCAGGAACATATCTACCCTCAAATGGTGGAATATTCAATTTCAGTTTAGGAATATGGACATCATCTCGTACCTGAGGTGGTGGTGCAGGCCTACCATTACGAATATATACCTGAGGTCGACCTGCTGGTGGTGGTGCTGGTGGCTGCACGTAGTTCGGATTTTGATCAACCTCATCCTCATAATCGCCCGCATACTCATCATCCTCCGCATCAACAGCAGGAGCCACAGAAGTATCAATAGCAGCACCAACAGTTTGGCCAAACGCAAGAGGGACACGGCTCGCTCGGCGGAGGTCTGTTTCGCGACGTGGAGGTAGTCGTTGTTGTTGTTGTTGTTGTTGTTGGAGAGGTGCGTTAGGTGCAGCGGGTGGTGGTGGTGGAAGACGCGCGAGCAATTCATTAAACTTGTTATCGAGCTTTGTTTCGAACGTCTTCTCCATGCCATCTATCTTCTCCATGGCCTCTACAAATCTGTTTAACACATCTTGCACCTGTCCACTCATCATTTGCTGAAATTTATCATGTAGCTGTTTGTTCGTCAGGTTCTCCTAATCAGTCTCATCGGCTTGTGATCCTACCATGGTTAGCAGCAAATACAAACACACAAGAATATGATCCTACAGACTACTAAGAAGTGGTGGTGGTGTATAACAAACCCGTCAAGCAAACCTCAAATTCTTACCAGTTCTTACCCAGCAGCAGGTGGTGATCGGCAACCGTTGTAGTCAAAACTCTCAAAGCTTGGATAGAGCGATTACCAGGGAGAGTCAAACGCACGACGTAGATGTATGTGGAGCTGGGAAGGCTTATAATATGGTAGCAAAAAGGGTCAGCAATAATCAATTCAGAGATGCAAAGTTGAATAAACGCTCAACGACGGTACTGTGCTGGTCCTAGGCTAGACCGTGCTAGAGACGCGAGCCTAGAACACTAACAAAATCACGGCGCTGCACGTAAACAAGGGAAAAGCACACTCTGGAAAAAAAATTCGCTCTTTTTTTTTGCGCTGCTCTTTTTTTTTGCGAAAAATCACTATAATGGCGAGTGTCTCAAAACTCTTCCCAGGTCAAACTGACAGGATGGGCACGAAATTTTTTCGACCAATTTTTTTTTTCGACTGCCTGGACCCAAAAACTGGAAACGGGTCAAAAAAAACATTCTATAACGGCGACTGTCTCAATACGCTTAGAAACACCTAAAATTAGGATAGCCAGAATTTTTTTGTCAAGTGCGTTTTCCGAAAATTTTGGGCCTAAACGGAGGGTGGTTTCCGGACTCTTTTTTTTTCCGAAACCTACTCCGGCAAGGAAACAAGAATCAGAAACTAGATGGATCTCGAAAACAAACCTAATATGACAAGAACTCGGATTGGTGGTGGATATATGGCGGTAGATGGCAGCGGTGGTGGTATATGACAGCGGTGGTGGTATATGGATACGGATTCGAAGCGGTGGCGGATAAGCGGTGGTGGTAGATGGCAGGGGCGATGATGATGGTGCGGCGGCGGCGTGACAACTTATGACCAGAACTCGAAACTCTAAAAGACTAGACTCTAAGACCAGCAACTAGACACGACGATGCAACCGCAAATTCAACAAAGGAAAACCCTAAAAAGATTATGCAAAGGCTCAGATTGGTTCGGATATGATGAACTAACCCTAATTTTTTTTGGCTTTTTCGTGGACAGTAGGTATGAAAAACAGACTCGATCTAAACTACAAAAAACTGTAAAATCTCACCGAGCAACCTGGAAATCTGATACCACTTGATAGAGGCGGTGATAGAGGCCAAGGTGTCCCGTCTTTCGATGAGATGATGGATATCGCTTTGGTGGAAGTCGACTTTGACGATCCGACTACGAACGTGCGAGGACGTCGCGCCTTAGCAATCGCTAAACCAACTCCGAGAGGTTATTGACCACGCCGGAGCACGATCAACCTGACCACGAGGGTCTGTTTCCTGCGAGCAAACGAAGAACAAGCAAGAAACTGAGATTGCAATCTAGATATTGCGAATATAAGATGAAAGCTTTATTGATCAAGGTGGGGTTCTGTGACGCCTTTGTCTGGTCGTTGAACACAAACGAAGTACGCGAAGTTGCAGCTATGGCGAACTTTTAATCTAAACAAAACCCAAAGTCTAAACGATGCCCTAAGGGCTGTATATATGGAGGAAGAGGGGGGAATTTCGTGGCCCTTGGTGGATGGGTCCGAAATCAACCCTATCTCTTGTTTCCCCACACATACGGACTCTAAAAATAGCCTATACTTATGTATTTCGAAATTACATGGGCCTGGCCCAATAATAAGGTGACGCAGCACCTAAAATAGCCTCGGGACGAAATTTATGAAGTGGCATCTTGTATATTTCGTCCAAGGCTTCATGCACCCATTATGGTGGCTTCAAAGTCCTGAAATCATCACTTGTAACTCCGTTCTTGTTCCCCTTGCGCATGCCATCATCTCGATGCTTGTTCTTGCTCCAATGTTCATCCTTCTCCAAGCTAGGCCCTTCATTTGTAAGCAAAACAAATGTATCCAATTTAGGCAGCATCATATTCTCATGAACATTAGAATCATTACCAAGAAACGAAAGTACCTGGTAATTTAGTTGGCGTGCACGAGCTCTAGTAATTGGTCCAGTATGTATAGCAGCAGGGGCTGTGGGTGTAACAATTGTATTGATGTCCTCATCATCCTCCCCTTCTTGAAATGAAGTCGTCCTCGACGGAAGTTCATCTTCCTCACCCAAATAAGGCTTCAAATCTGCAATGTTAAAAGTGGGACTAACCCCAAAATCTGCAGGCAGCTCAAGTTTATATGCATTATCATTTATTTTCTCTAACACCTTAAAGGGACCATCAGCACGTGGCATTAGCTTTGATTTGCGCAAATCAGGAAATCTATCCTTACGCAAATGTAACCAAACAAGATCTCCAGGTGCAAACACAACATGTTTTCTACCCTTATCTCCAGCAAGTTTATATTTAGCGTTCATACGCTCAATGTTTTCCTTAGTTAACTCATGCATTTTTAAAATCAATTCAGCATGTTGTTTAGCATCAAAATTAACCTTCTCCGAAGATGGAAGATGCAACAAATCAATAGGTGCACGAGGTAGGAAACCATACACAACTTCAAAAGGGCACATCTTAGTAGTAGAATGCAATGAACGATTATAAGCAAATTCAATATGAGGCAAGCATTCCTCCCACATTTTCTTATTATTCTTCAAAACAGACCTAAGCATAGTAGACAACGTTCTATTGACTACTTCAGTTTGTCCATCAGTTTGGGGGTGACAAGTAGTACTAAAAAGCAGTTTAGTCCCCAACTTAGCCCATAAACATCTCCAAAAGTGGCTAAGAAATTTAGTATCACGATCTGAAACAATAGTATTTGGCACACCATGCAAGCGAATAATTTCATGAAAGAACAAATCAGCAACATTAACAGCATCATCGCTTTTATGACATGGTATAAAGTGTGCCATTTTCGAGAATCTATCCACGACAACAAATATGCTATCCCTCCCCTTCTTTGTTCGAGGTAAACCTAAAACAAAGTCCATAGATATATCCTCCCAAGGAACACTAGGTACAGGCAAAGGCATATATAAACCATGAGGATTGAGTCGTGACTTAGCTTTTTGACATGTAGTGCATCGAGCAATAAAACGCTCAACATCCCGTCTCATCTTTGGCCAAAAGAAATGTGTAGCAAGTACGTCCTCCGTCTTCTTCACGCCAAAATGTCCCATTAATCCTCCTCCATGCGCCTCCTGCAACAACAAAAGACGAACGGAGCTAGCTGGAATGCATAGCTTGTTAGCACGAAACACAAATCCATCGTTAACAACAAACTTGTTCCACATTCTTCCTTCTTTACAATTCTGCATTACATCTTTAAAATCAACATCATGCACATATTGATCTTTGATGGTCTCCGAACCAAATATTTTGAAATCAAGTTGTGAAAGCATAGTATAGCGACGAGACAATGCATCAGCAATAATATTTTCTTTTCCCTTCTTGTGTTTAATGACATAAGGGAAAGTCTCAATGAATTCAACCCATTTAGCATGTCTACGATTCAGTTTAGCTTGACTTTTAATATGTTTCAAAGATTCATGATCAGAATGTATAACAAATTCTTTGGGCCATAAATATTGTTGCCATGTTTCTAAAGTCCGAACAAGAGCATATAATTCTTTATCATAAGTAGAATAATTCAGACTAGGCCCACTCAATTTTTCAGAAAAGTATGCAACAGGTTTGCCATCTTGTAATAACACACCTCCTAATCCAATTCCACTAGCATCACATTCAAGCTCAAAAGTCTTATTAAAATCAGGAAGTTGGAGTAAAGGAGCATGTGTCAACTTATCTTTCAATACCGTGAAGGCTTCTTCCTGTGCGGTACCCCAAACAAAAGGCACATCCTTCTTTGTAAGCTCGTTGAGAGGTGCAGCAATGGTGCTGAAATCTCTCACAAAACGCCTATAGAATCCAGCGAGGCCAAGAAAACTCCTCACTTGTGTGACCGTTTTGGGCTGCGGCCAACTCTCAATAGCTTCAATCTTGGCTTTATCAACTTCAATTCCCTGTGGAGTAACAACATAGCCAAGAAAAGATACTCGATCGGTGCAAAAGGTGCACTTCCCAAGGTTACCAAACAAACGTGCATCACGTAGAGCAATAAAAACAGCACGTAAATGTTCCAAATGTTCCTCCAAAGATCTGCTATAAATCAATATGTCATCAAGGTAAACTACCACAAATCGTCCAATGAAAGCACGTAAAACTTCGTTCATTAATCTCATGAAAGTACTAGGTGCATTAGTTAATCCAAAAGGCATGACTAACCACTCATATAATCCAAACTTAGTTTTAAATGCTGTTTTCCATTCATCTCCCAATTTCATACGAATTTGATGGTAGCCACTACGCAAATCAACTTTGGAGAATATTGTAGAGCCACTCAATTCATCAAGCATATCATCTAGCCTAGGAATAGGATGACGATAACGAATAGTAATATTATTAATGCCTCTACAATCAACACACATACGTGATGTACCATCCTTTTTCGGCACTAGAATAATAGGAACAGCACAAGGACTAAGGGATTCGCGTATATAACCTTTGTCGAGAAGCTCTTGTACTTGACGCATAATCTCCTTCGTCTCCTCTGGATTGGTACGGTATGGTGCACGGTTTGGCAGTGAAGCACCGGGAATTAAGTCAATCTGATGCTCAATCCCTCGAATAGGCGGTAATCCCGGTGGCACGTCTTGTGGAAAAACGTCAGCAAACTCCTGCAAAATGTTAGTGACAGCAGGAGGCAAAGAGGAAGGCACGTCCTCGAATGAAAATAATGCCTCTTTGCACACAAAAGCATAGCAAACAAATTTGCTGAAATCTAGCTCATCAATATCAGATTTGGTGGCAAATAAACATGCACTTTTCAATTTAATTTCAGAAGCAACACTAGATGGTTTATTATTATGCTTCATTTGTTGCTCAAATTCTTTTGCCACAATCTGATTTTCACTCTTATTCTTCTCCTGTTGTGCTTTATTAGCTCTATTAATATCATCTTTCAAAATGGAATCAGGAGTCATAGGAAGCAAAGTAATATTTTTATCCTTATGAACAAGAGTATAGTGATTGTTTCTACCATGGTGTACAGAATTTTTATCAAATTGCCATGGTCTACCAAGTAATAAGGAACATGCTTGCATAGGTACCACATCACAATCAACATAATCAGCATATGTAGAGATACTAAAATGCACACGAACAGTACGTGTTACCTTAACCTTGCCGCTGTTGTTGAACCATTGGATGTAGTAAGGATGTCGATGTGGTCTTGTGGTGAGAGAAAGCTTCTCCACCATCTCCATGCTAGCCAAATTGTTGCAGCTCCCTCCGTCTATTATGACGCGCACAGAACGTTCCTTCACAACTCCCTTGGTATGGAACAAATTGTGCCTCTGATTTTGCTCAGCTTGTGTGACCTGCACACTCAAAACATGTTGAGCAACTAAACATTCATACCTGTCAGCGTCTTCAGGAGCCATGTATTGCGTCTCATGATCAGAATCATCTCCACCATGTTCTTCACGTGTAATAAGAGCCAAAGTCTCCTCATCATAGTCACTAGCGGACTCATATCCACCATCCGTGGTAGCAATCATCACACACGGAGATTTGCATTCTCTCGCATAATGACCTCCTCCCTTACAACGACGACAAATAATATCACTTGTGTGCCCTGTTGATGCCATGGAAGAAGAAGAACGTTGTGCAGGCCCCGCAGGTGCGCTCTTGGCAGATAATGGTGGTTGTGCCTGTTTTCTTGTATCACGGCTGGAGGTGGCACCGGATGGAGGTGCTGGTGCAGTTGAAGTAGAAGATGCACGTGGCGTCCATGATGAAGGTCGGCCTGCAGAAAAGTTAGTTCGCCCCAATGCTTGTCGATCCTGCACTTCACGTTCAGCTTTACAAGCAAGATGGAATAAACGAGTGATATTAGTATACTCCTTATAGTCTAGAATGGTCTGAATCTCTCTATTTAATCCACCCAGAAAACGTGCAAGCATAGCAGCAGGAGCAGTAGCATGAGCAGTAGCAGGAGCGAAAGAAGCACCAACAGCAGTAGCAGTGGCACCAGAAGTTTGTCCTGTCTCAATAGGAACACGCTGTGCTCGTCCATACTGATTCGGAAGGGGGCGTAGTTGTTGTTGTTGCAGAGGTGCGACCGGTGCAGCCGGTGGTGGAAGACGCGCAAGCAGTTCATTAAATCTGTTACCGAGCTTTGTTTCGAACGTCTTCTCAAGGCCAGTGATCTTCTCCATGGCCTCTTCAAAATTGTTCAGCACATCTTGTACCTGTTCAGTCATCATTTGCTGAAACTTATCATGAAGCTCCTCTTTCGATAAGTTCTCCCAGTCAATCTCGTCGGCTTGTGATCCTGGCATGGTTAGCAGCAATAGAAACACACAAGAATATGATCCTACAGACTACTAAGAAGTGGTGGTGGTGTATCACAAATCCGTCAAGCAAATCTCAAATTCTTACCAGTTCTTACCCAGCAGCAGGCGGTGATCGGCAACCGTTGTAGTCAAAAACTCTCAAAGCTTGGATAGAACGATTACGAGGGAGAGTCGAACACACGACGTAGATGTATGTGGAGCTGGGAAGGCTTATAGTATGGTAGCAAAATGGGTCAGCAATAATCAATTCAGAGATGCAAAGTTGAATAAACGCTCAACGACGGTACTGTGCTGGTCCTAGGCTAGACTGTGCTAGAGACGCGAGCCTAGAACACCAACAAAATCACGGCGCGGCACGTAAACAAGGGAAAAGCACACTCTGAATTTTTTTTCGCTCTTTTTTTTTGCGCTCTTTTTTTTGCGCTCTTTTTTTTTGCGCTCTTTTTTTTTGTGAAAAATCACTATAATGGCGAGTGTCTCAAAACTCTTCCTAGCTCAAACTGACAGGATGGGCACGAAATTTTTCGACCAATTTTTTTTTTTCGACTGCCCGGACCCAAAAACTGGAAATGGGTCAAAAAAAACTTCCTATAATGGCACCTGTCTCAAAACACTCAGAAACACCTAAAAATAGGATAGCCAGAAAATTTTTCGAAAAATGCGTTTTCGAAAAATTTTGGGCCTAAACGGAGCGTGGCTACCCGACTCCGGCAAGGAAACACGAATCGGAATCTGGATGGATCCCGAAAACAAACCTAATAAGCAAGGAACTCGGATTGGTGGTGGATATATGGTGGTGGTATATGGCAGCGGTGGTGGTAGCGGTGGTAGTATATGGATATGGATCGGTGGTGGTATATGGGCACGGATTGGTGGTGGTATATGGATACGGATTCGGAGCGGTGGCGGATAAGCGGTGGTGGTAGATGGCAGGGGCGATGATGATGGTGCGGCGGCGGCGTGACAACTTATGACCAGAACTCGAAACTCTAAAAGACTAGACGCTAAGACCAGCAACTAGGCCGACCATGCAACCCCAAATTCAACAAAGCAAAACCCTAAAAAGATTATGCAAAGGCTCAGATTGGTTCGGATATGATGAACTAACCCTAATTTTTTTGTGTGGCTTTTTCTTGGACTGTAGGTATGAAGAACAGACTCGATCTAAACTACGAAAAACTGTAAAATCTCACCGAGCAACCTGGAAATCTGATACCACTTGATAGAGGCCAAGGTGTCCTGTCTTTCGATGAGATGATGGATATCGCTTTGGTGGAAGTCGACTTTGACGATCCGACTACGAACGTGCGAGGACGTCGCGCCTTAGCAATCGCTAAACCAACTCCGAGAGGTTATTGACCACGCCGGAGCACGATCAACCTGACCACGAGGGTCTGTTTCCTGCGAGCAAACGAAGAACAAGCAAGAAACTGAGATTGCAATCTAGATATTGCGAATATAAGATGAAAGCTTTATTGATCAAGGTGGGGTTCTGTGACGCCTTTGTCTGGTCGTTGAACACAAACGAAGTACGCGAAGTTGCAGCTATGGCGAACTTTTAATCTAAACAAGACCCAAAGTCTAAACGATGCCCTAAGGGCTGTATATATGGAGGAAGAGGGGGGAATTTCGTGGCCCTTGGTGGAGGGGTCCGAAATCAACCCTATCTCTTGTTTCCCCACACATACGGACTCTAAAAATAGCCTATACTTATGTATTTCGAAATTACATGGGCCTGGCCCAATAATAAGGTGACGCAGCACCTAAAATAGCCTCGGGACGAAATTTATGACGTGGCATCTTGTATATTTCGTCCAAGGCTTCATGCACCCATTATGGTGGCTTCAAAGTCCTGAAATCATCACTTGTAACTCCGTTCTTGTTCCCCTTGCGCATGCCATCATCTCCATGCTTGTTCTTGCTCCAATGTTCATCCTTCTCCAAGCTAGGCCCTTCATTTGTAAGCAAAACAAATGTATCCAATTTAGGCAGCATCATATTCTCATGAACATTAGAATCATTACCAAGAAACGAAAGTACCTGGTAATTTAGTTGGCGTGCACGAGCTCTAGTAATTGGTCCAGTACGTATAGCAGCAGGGGCTGTGGGTGTAACAATTGTATTGATGTCCTCATCAGGCGGGGTGTCCCGTCTTTCGATGAGATGATGGATATCGCTTTGGTGGAAGTCGACTTTGACGATCCGACTACGAATGTGCGAGGACGTCGCGCCTTAGCAATCGCTAAACCAGCTCCGAGAGGTTATCGACCACGCCGGAGCATGATCAACCTGACCACGAGGGTTTGTTTCCTGCGAGCAAACGAAGAACAAGCAAGAAACTAAGATTGCAATCTGGATATTGCGAATATAAGATGAAAGCTTTATTGATCAAGGTGGGGTTCTGTGACGCCTTTGTCTGGTCGTTCAACACAAACGAAGTACGCGAAGTTGCAGCTATGGCGAACTTTTAATCTAAACAAAACCCAAAGTCTAAACGATGCCCTAAGGGCTGTATATATGGAGGAAGAGGGGGGAATTTCGTGGCCCTTGGTGGAGGGGTCCGAAATCAACCCTATTTCTTGTTTCCCCACACATACGGACTCTAAAAATAGCCTATACTTATGTATTTCGAAATTACATGGGCCTGGCCCAATAATAAGGTGACGCAGCACCTATAATAACCTCGGGACGAAATTTATGAAGTGGCATCTTGTATATTTCGTCCAAGGCTTCATGCGCCCATTATGGTGGCTTCAAAGTCCTGAAATCATCACTTGTAACTCCGTTCTTGTTCCCCTTGCGCATGCCATCATCTCCATGCTTGTTCTTGCTCCAATGTTCATCCTTCTCCAAGCTAGGCCCTTCATTTGTAAGCAAAACAAATGTATCCAATTTAGGCAGCATCATATTCTCATGAACATTAGAATCATTACCAAGAAACGAAAGTACCAGGTAATTTAGTCGGCGTGCGCGAGCTCTAGTAATTGGTCCAGTATGTATAGCAGCAGGGGTGTGGGTGTAACAATGGTATTGATGTCCTCATCACAAAGGCATAGCAAACAGATTTGCTGAAATCTAGCTCATCAATATCAGATTTGGTGGCAAGTAAACATGCACTTTTCAATTTAATTTCAAAAACAACAGTAGATGGTTTATTATTAGACTTCATTTGGTGCTCAAATTCTTTTGCCACAATCTGATTTTCACTCTTATTTGTCTCCTGTTTTGCTTTATTAGCTCTATTAATATCATCTTTCAAAATGGAATCAGGAGTCATAGGAAGCAAAGTAATATTTTTATCGTTATGAACAAGAGTATACTGATTGTTTCTACCATGGTGTACAGAATTTTTATCAAATTGCCATGGTCTACCAAGTAATAAGGAACATGCTTGCATAGGTACCACATCACAATCAACATAATCAGCATATGTAGAGATACTAAAATGCACACGAACAGTACGTGTTACCTGAACCTTGCCGCTGTTGTTGAACCATTGGATGTAGTAAGGATGTGGATGTGGTCTTGTGGTGAGAGATAGCTTCTCCACCATCTCCATGCTAGCCAAGTTATTGCAGCTCCCTCCATCTATGATCACGCGAACATAACGTTCCTTCACAACTCCCTTTGTATGGAACAAATTATGCCTCTGATTTTGCTCAGCTTGTGTAACCTGCACACTCAAAACACGTTGAGCAACTAAACATTCATACCTGTCAGCATCTTCAGGAGCCATGTATTGCGTCTCATGATCAGAATCGTCTCCACCGTGTTCGTCACGTGTAATAAGAGCCAAAGTCTCCTCATCATAGTCACTAGCAGACTCATACCCACCATCCTCAGTAACAATCATCACACGCTTAGATGGGCATTCTCTCGCATAATGACCTCCACCCTTGCAACGTCGACAAATAATATCATGTGTTTGCCCTGTTGATGCCATGGATGAAGAAAAGCTCTTTGCAGGCCCAGAAGGTGTGCTCTTGGCAGATAGTGGTGATTGTGCATGCTTTATTGTATCACGGTTGGAGGTGGCAGCCGACGGAGGCGCCGGTGTAGCAGAACGTGTGGAAGTAGATGATGCACGTGGTGTCCATGATGAAGGTCGACCTGCAGAAAAGTTAGTCCGCGCCAATGCCTGTCGATCCTGCACTTCACGTTCAGCTTTACAAGCAAGATGGAATAAACGAGTGATATTAGTATACACCTTATACTCTAGAATCGTCTGAATATCTCTATTTAATCCACCCATAAAACGTGCAAGCATAGCTTCATTCTCCTCAACAATACCACATCTAATCATGCCAGTGTGTAATTCCTGATAATATTCTTCTACAGAATTTTTTCCCTGTCTTAAGCACTGCAATTTTTGAAGTAATTCACGTTGATAATATGGTGGAACCCAACGAGTACGCATAGCAGTTTTCAAAGCAGCCCAAGTAGCCGGAATAGGAAATAATCTACAATGCTCAGACCACCAAACACATGCAAAACTAGTGAATGCACAAACAGCAGCAGGAACACGTCTCTCCTCGGGATATTGTAAACATGTAAATCGTTGTTCAGTTTCTAACTCCCAAGTAAGATATATATCAGGAACATATCTACCCTCAAATGGTGGAATATTCAATTTTAGTTTAGGGAGATGGTCATGATCTCGTACCTGAGGGTGAGCCCTACCATTGCCATTATTTGCATGTGGACGACCTGGTGGTTGCTGTGCTGGTGGTGGGACGTAGTTCTGATTTTGATCAACCTCATCCTCATAATCTCCCACATAATCATCCTCCTCCACATCAGCAGTAGGAGCCACAGAAGTATCAACAGCAGCACCAGCAGTTTGGCCTGACTGAAGAGGGACACGGCTCGCTTGGCGGAGGGCTGTTTCCCGATGTGGAGGTAGTCGGTGTTGTTGCTGTTGTTGCAGAGGTGCGGCAGGAGCAGCCGGTGGTGGTGGTGGAAAGCGCGAAAGCAATTCAGCAAACTTGTTATCGAGCTTTGTTTCAAACGTCTTCTCCATGCCATCTATCTTCTCCATGGCCTCTTCAAATCTGTTTATCACATCTTGCACCTGTACACTCATCATTTGCTGAAACGTATCATGAAGCTCCTTGTTCGTCAAGTTCTCCCAGTCAGTCTCGTCGGATTGTGATCCTGGCATGGTTAGCAGCAATAGAAACACACAAGAATATGATCCTACAGACTACTAACAAGTGGTGGTGGTGGCGGGTGTCACAAATCCTTCAAGCAAATCTCAAATTCTTACCAGTTCTTACCCAGCAGCAGGCGGTGATCGGCAACCGTTATAGTCAAAACTCTCAAAAGCTTGGATAGAGCGATTGCCATGGAGAGTCAAACGCATGACGTAGATGTATGTGGAGCTGGGAAGGCTTATAGTATGGTAGCAAAAAGGGTCAGCAATAATCAATTCAGAGATGCAAAGTTGAATAAATGCTCAACGACGGTACTGTGCTGGTCCTAGGCTAGACCGTGCTAGAGACGCGAGCCTACAACACTAACAAAATCACGGCGCTGCACGTAAATAAGGGAAAAGCACACTCTGGAACTATTTTTTTTCGCTCTTTTTTTGCGCTCCTCTTTTTTTTGCGAAAAATCACTATAATGGCGAGTGTCTCAAAACTCTTCCCTCGTCAAACTGATAGGATGGGCACGAAATTTTTTTTTTCATTTTTTTTCGGAAATCAGGGCAGCGACGACGAAAAAGTGTGACAAAAAATCACTACGATGGCACGTGGCTCAAAAGTGATGAGGACATCAATACAATTGTTACACCCACAGCCCCAGCTGCTCTACATACTGGACCAATTACTAGAGCTCGTGCACGCCAACTAAATTACCAGGTACTTTCGTTTCTTGGTAATGATTCTAATGTTCATGAGAATATGATGCTGCCTAAATTGGATACATTTGTTTTGCTTACAAATGAAGGGCCTAGCTTGGAGAAGGATGAACATTGGAGCAAGAACAAGCAGGGAGATGATGGCATGCGCAAGGGGAACAAAAACGGAGTTACAAGTGATGATTTCAGGACTTTGAAGCCACCATAATGGGTGCATGAAGCCTTGGACGAAATATACAAGATGCCACTTCATAAATTTCGTCCCGAGGCTATTTTAGGTGCTGCGTCACCTTATTATTGGGCCAGGCCCATGTAATTTCGAAATACATAAGTATAGGCTATTTTTAGAGTCCGTATGTGTGGGGAAACAAGAGATAGGGTTGATTTCGGACCCCTCCACCAAGGGCCACGAAATTCCCCCCTCTTCCTCCATATATACAGCCCTTAGGGCATCGTTTAGACTTTGGGTTTTGTTTAGATTAAAAGTTCGCCATAGCTGCAACTTCGCGTACTTCGTTTGTGTTCAACGACCAGACAAAGACGTCACAGAACCCCACCTTGATCAATAAAGCTTTCATCTTATATTCGCAATATCCAGATTGCAATCTTAGTTTCTTGCTTGTTCTTCGTTTGCTCGCAGGAAACAGACCCTCGTGGTCAGGTTGGTCGTGCTCCGGCGTGGTCAATAACCTCTCGGAGTTGGTTTAGCGACTGCTAAGGCGCGACGTCCTCGCACGTTCGTAGTCGGATCGTCAAAGTCGACTTCCACTAAAGCGATATCCATCATCTCATCGAAAGACGGGACACCTCCGCCTCTATCAAAAAGACTCAGAAAAGCCTAACAATAGGACAGGGAAAAAAAATTTGCCCGTGAAAATTTTGGCCTAAAAACTGCCCGGGGGTCTCCAGCCTCTTTTTTTTTCGAGACCTACGCAGGCAAGGAAACACGAATCGGAATTTAGATTGATCTCAAGAACAAACCTAATATGAGAAGAACTCGGATTGGTGGTGGATATATGGTTGTGGTATATGGCAGCGGTGGTGGTATATGGTAGCGGTGGTGGTATATGGATACAGATTGGTGGTGGTATATGGATACGGATTGGTGGTGGTATATGGATATGGATTCAGAGCGGTGGCGGATAAGCAAAAGTGGTAGATGGGCGATGATGATGGTGCGGCGGCGGCGTGACAACTTATGACCAGAACTCGAAACTCTAAAAGACTAGACTCTAAGACCAGCAACTTGACACGATGATGCAACCGCAAATTCAACAAAGCAAAAACCCTAAAAAGATTATGCAAAGGCTCAGATTAGTTCGGATATGATGAACTAACCCTAAAAAAATTTTGTGGCTTTTTCGTGGACTGTTGGTATGAAGAACAGACTCGATCTAATCTACGAAAAACTGTAGAATCTCACCGAGCAACCTGGAAATCTGATACCACTTGATAGAGGTGAGGGTCCCGATGTTTCGATGAGATGGTGGCTATCGTTTTCTGTGGGAGTCGACTTTGACGATCCGACTACGAACGTGCGAGACGTCGCGCCTTAGCAATCGCTAAACCAACCTCCGAGGGTTATTGACCACGCCGGAGCACGATCAACCTGACCACGAGGGTCTGTTTCCTGCGAGCAAACGAAGAACAAGCAAGAAACTGGGATTGCAATCTGGATATTGCGAATATAAGATGAAAGCTTTATTGATTAAGGTGGGGTTCTGTGACGTCTTGGTCTGGTCGTTGGACACAAACGAAGTACGCGAAGTTGCAGCTATGGCGAACTTTTGATCTAAACAAAACCCAAAGTCTAAACGACGCCCTAAGGGCTATATATATGGAGGAAGAGGGGGGAATTTCGTGGCCCTTGAGGGTGGGGTCTAAAACCAACCCTAACTCTTGTTTCCCCACACATACGGACTCTAAAAATAGCCTATACTTAAGTATTTCGAAATTACATGGGCCTGGCCCATTAATAAGGTGATGCAGCACCTAGAATAGCCTATGGACGAATATTATGAAGTGGCATCTTGTATATTTCGTCCAAGGCTTCATGCACTCCTTATGGCGGCTTTAAAGTCCTGAAATCATCACTTGTAACTCCGTTCTTGATCCCCTTGCGCATGCCATCAACTCCATGTGTGTTCTTGCTCCAATGTTCATCCTTCTCCAAGCTAGGCCCTTCATTTGTAAGCAAAACAAATGTAT
The DNA here is from genome assembly GCF_018294505.1 of Triticum aestivum. Classification (NCBI taxonomy): domain Eukaryota; kingdom Viridiplantae; phylum Streptophyta; class Magnoliopsida; order Poales; family Poaceae; genus Triticum; species Triticum aestivum. Next base: position 48,809 of record NW_025228093.1, read on the forward strand.
CCAATTTAGGCAGCATCATAATCTCATGAACATTAGAATCATTACCAAGAAACGAAAGTACCTGGTAATTTAATTAGCGTGCGCGAGCTCTAGTAATTGGTCCAGTATATGTAACAGTATGGGCTGTGGGTGTAACAATGGTATTGATGTCCTCATCATTTGTGGATAAGTATAAATTGCCAACCCAAGAACTTAGGTCACCCATGTTAGTAACCTCACCTGGAGCAGAGTATATGGCTAGTCTATGGTGTGATCGGTTACCATTAAGGATTGGTAACTACGTACTTCCCTCATACCTAATAGTATTGGAATCTCAAGGATTGGATGTGATATTAGGCATGGATTGGTTATCGAAGTATGAAGGGAATATTAAATGCGCTAGTAAGTCAATTTTGCTTACAACGCCAAAAGGAAGAAGGATCAAGTATGTATCCCGGCATGTGCCAAAGAGGACTCATGTAAATTCCCTAACAGGAGTTGTGCAGGAGGAAGTACCAGTAGTGAAGGATTTCCCTGACGTATTTCCAGAGGAGTTGCCAGGCATGCCACCGGATAGAGATATTGAGTTTTTGATTGAACTTTTTCCAGGCACAGGACCAATATCTAAGAGACCATACAGGATGCCCGCAAAGGATTTGGAGGAGATTAAGAAGCAGATTAAAGAGTTATTGGATAAAGGTTATATTCGCCCAAGTTCTTCACCTTGGGGATCGCCGGTACTTCTAGTGGAGAAGAAGGATGGATCGTCAAGGATGGTTGTTGATTATCGAGGATTGAATGAAGTAACCATCATGAACAAGTACCCACTACCGATGATCAATGATCTATTTGATCGATTGCAAGGAGCTAAGGTATTTTCCAAGATCGATCTGCGATTGAGATACCATCAGTTGAAGATTCGGGAACATGATATACCTAAGATAGCTTTTCCACCAAGTATGGGTTGTATGAGTATACCGTTATGTCATTTGGTCTGACTAACGCACCTGCATATATTATGAACATGATGAACAAAGTATTTATGGAGTTTTTGGATAAGTTCGTCGTAGTGTTCATGTTGGGGAACGTAGTAATTTCAAAAAAATTCCTACACACACGCAAGATCATGGTGATGCATAGCAACGAGAGGGGAGAGTGTGATCTACGTACCCTTGTAGATCGACAACGGAAGCGTTTGGTTGATGTAGTCGTACGTCTTCACGGCCTGACCGATCAAGCACCGAAACTACGGCACCTCCGAGTTCTAGCACACGTTCAGCTCGATGACGATCCCCGAACTCCGATCCAGCAAAGTGTCGGGGAAGAGTTTCGTCAGCACGACGGCGTGGTGACGATCTTGATGCACTACCGTCGCAGGGCTTCGCCTAAGCACCGCTATAATATTATCAAGGACTATGGTGGAAGGGGGCACCGCACACGGCTAAGAGTATGATCACGTGGATCAACTTGTCTCTAGGGGTGCCCCTTGCCTTCGTATATAAAGGATCCAAGGGGGGTGCGGCCGGCCCTAGTAGGAGGCGCGCAGGAGGAGTCCTACTCCTACCGGGAGTAGGACTCCCCTCCCTTTCCTTGTCCAAGTAGGAGAGGGGGAAGGAGAGAAGGAAAAGGGGGGGGGGGGCGCCGCCCTTCCCTCCTTGTCCAATTCGGACTAGGGGGAGAGGGGGCGCGCGGCCTGCCCTGGCAGCCCCTCCTCTTCTCCACTTTAGGCCCATGAGGCCCATTAACCCCCCGGGGGGTTCCGGTAACCCCCCGGTGCTCCGGTTTTATCCGAAACTTCCCCGGAACACTTCCGGTGTCCGAATATAGTCGTCCAATATATGAATCTTTATGTCTCGACCATTTTGACACTCCTCGTCATGTCCGTGATCACATCCGGGACTCCGAACAACCTTCGGTACATCAAAATGCATAAACTCATAATATAACTGTCATCGTAACCTTAAGCGTGCGGACCCTACGGGTTTGAGAACAATGTAGACATGACCGAGACACGTCTCCGATCAATAACCAATAGCGGAACCTGGATGCTCATATTGGCTCCTACATATTCTACGAAGATCTTTATCGGTCAGACTGCATAACAACATACGTTGTTCCCTTTGTCATCGGTATGTTACTTGCCCGAGATTCGATCGTCGATATCCCATACCTAGTTCAATCTCGTTACCGGCAAGTCTCTTTACTCGTTCCGTAATACATCATCTCGCAACTAACTCATTAGTTGCATTGCTTGCAAGGCTTATGTGATGTGTATTACCGAGAGGGCCCAGAGATACCTCTCCGACAATTGGAGTGACAAATCCTAATCTCGAAATACGCCAACCCAACATGTACCTTTGGAGACACCTGTAGAGCACCTTTATAATCACCCATTTACGTTGTGACGTTTGGTAGCACACAAAGTGTTCCTCCTGGCAAACGGGAGTTGCATAATCTCATAGTCATAGGAACATGTATAAGTCATGAAGAAAGCAATAGCAACATACTAAACGATCGGGTGCTAAGCTAATGGAATGGGTCATGTCAATCAGATCATTCACCTAATGATGTGATCCCGTTAATCAAATAACAACTCTTTGTTCATGGTTAGGAAACATAACCATCTTTGATTAACGAGCTAGTCAAGTAGAGGCATACTAGTGACACTCTGTTTGTCTATGTATTCACACATGTATTATGTTTCCGGTTAATACAATTCTAGTATGAATAATAAACATTTATCATGATATAAGGAAATAAATAATAACTTTATTATTGCCTCTAGGGCATATTTCCTTTAGTCTCCCACTTGCACTAGAGTCAATAATCTAGATTACACAGTAATGATTCTAACACCCATGGAGCTTTGGTGCTGATGATGAGGACATCAATACAATTGTTACACCCACAGCCCCTGCTGCTATACATACTGGACCAATTACTAGAGCTCGTGCACGCCAACTAAATTACCAGGTACTTTCGTTTCTTGGTAATGATTCTAATGTTCATGAGAATATGATGCTGCCTAAATTGGATACATTTGTTTTGCTTACAAATGAAGGGCCTAGCTTGGAGAAGGATGAACATTGGAGCAAGAACAAGCATGGAGATGATGGCATGCGCAAGGGGAACAAGAACGGAGTTACAAGTGATGATTTCAGGACTTGGAAGCCAACATAATGGGTGCATGAAGCCTTGGACGAAATATACAAGATGCCACTTCATAAATTTCGTCCCGAGGCTATTTTAGGTGCTGCGTCACCTTATTATTGGTCTAGGCCCATGTAATTTCGAAATACATAAGTATAGGCTATTTTTAGAGTCCGTATGTGTGGGGAAACAAGAGATAGGGTTGATTTCGGACCCCTCCACCAAGGGCCATGAAATTCCCCCCTCTTCCTCCATATATACAGCCCTTAGGGCATCGTTTAGACTTTGGGGGTTTTGTTTAGATTAAAAGTTCGCCATAGCTGCAACTTCGCGTACTTCGTTTGTGTTCAACGACCAGACAAAGGCGTCACAGAACCCCACCTTGATCAATAAAGCTTTCATCTTATATTCGCAATATCCAGATTGCAATCTTAGTTTCTTGCTTGTTCTTCGTTTGCTCGCAGGAAACAGACCCTCGTGGTCAGGTTGATCGTGCTCCGGCATGGTCAATGACCTCTCGGAGTTGGTTTAGCGATTGCTAAGGCGTGACGTCCTCGCACGTTCGTAGTCGGATCGTCAAAGTCGACTGCCACCAAAGCGATATCCATCATCTCATCGAAAGACGGGACACCTTAGCCTCTATCAAGTGGTATCAGATTTCCAGGTTGCTCGGTGAGATTTTACAGTTTTTCGTAGTTTAGATCGAGTCTGTTCTTCATACCTATAGTCCACGAAAAAGCCACAAAAAAAAGATTAGGGTTAGTTCATCATATCCGAACCAATCTGAGCCTTTGCATAATCTTTTTAGGGTTTTGCTTTGTTGAATTTGCGGTTGCATCGTCGTGTCTAGTTGCTGGTCTTAGAGTCTAGTCTTTTAGAGTTTCGAGTTCTGGTCATAAGTTGTCACGCCGCCGCCGCACCATCATCATCACCCCTGCCATCTACCATCACCGCTTATCCGCCACCGCTTCGAATCCGTATCCATATACCTCCACAGCTGTCATATACCACCACCGCTGCCATCTACCACCATATATCCACCACCAATCCGAGTTCTTGTCATATTAGGTTTATTTTCGCGATCCATCTAGATTCCGATTCGTGTTTCCTTGCCGGAGTAGGTTTCGGAAAAAAAAAGAGTCCGGAAACCACGCTCCGTTTAGGCCCAAAATTTTTCGAAAACGCATTTTTTGAAAAAAATTCTGGCTATCCTATTTTTAGGTGTTTCTGAGTGTTTTGAGACAGGTGCCATTATAGGAAGTTTTTTTTGACCCGTTTCCAGTTTTGGGTCCGGGCAGTCAAAAAAAAATTTGGTCGAAAAAATTTCGTGCCCATCCTGTCAGTTTGAGCTAGGAAGAGTTTTGAGACACTCACCATTATAGTGATTTTTCGCAAAAAAAAGCAGCGCAAAAAAAAAGAGAGCGCAAAAAAAAAGAGCGAAAAAAAAATTCCAGAGTGTGCTTTTCCCTTGTTTACGTGCCGCGCCGTGATTTTGTTGGTGTTCTAGGCTCGCGTCTCTAGCACAGTCTAGCCTAGGACCAGCACAGTACCGTCGTTGAGCGTTTATTCAACTTTGCATCTCTGAATTGATTATTACTGACCCTTTTTGCTACCATATTATAAGCCTTCCCAGCTCCACATACATCTACGTTGATGAGGACATCAATACAATTGTTACACCCACAGCCCCTGCTGCTATACATACTGGACCAATTACTAGAGCTCGTGCACGCCAACTAAATTACCAGGTACTTTCGTTTCTTGGTAATGATTCTAATGTTCATGAGAATATGATGCTGCCTAAATTGGATACATTTGTTTTGCTTACAAATGAAGGGCCTAGCTTGGAGAAGGATGAACATTGGAGCAAGAACAAGCATGGAGATGATGGCATGCGCAAGGGGAACAAGAACGGAGTTACAAGTGATGATTTCAGGACTTTGAAGCCACCATAATGGGTGCATGAAGCCTTGGACGAAATATACAAGATGCCACTTCATAAATTTCGTCCCGAGGCTATTTTAGGTGCTGCGTCACCTTATTATTGGGCCAGGCCCATGTAATTTCGAAATACATAAGTATAGGCTATTTTTAGAGTCCGTATGTGTGGGGAAACAAGAGATAGGGTTGATTTCGGACCCCTCCACCAAGGGCCACGAAATTCCCCCCTCTTCCTCCATATATACAGCCCTTAGGGCATCGTTTAGACTTTGGGTTTTGTTTAGATTAAAAGTTCGCCATAGCTGCAACTTCGTGTACTTTGTTTGTGTTCAACGACCAGACAAAGGCGTCACAGAACCCCACCTTGATCAGTAAAGCTTTCATCTTATATTCGCAATATCCAGATTGCAATCTTAGTTTCTTGCTTGTTCTTCGTTTGCTCGCAGGAAACAGACCCTCGTGGTCAGGTTGATCGTGCTTCGGCGTGGTCAATAACCTCTCGGAGTTGGTTTAGCGATTGCTAAGGCGCGACGTCCTCGCACGTTCGTAGTCGGATCGTCAAAGTCGACTTCCACCAAAGCGATATCCATCATCTCATCGAAAGACGGGACACCTTTGCCTCTATCACCAAGATTAGAGGTCATATCAAAATGATTAAACATTGGTTCTTTTGCATCAATAGTTAATTCAATGGGTGCACTCAAAATTGTTGGTATTTCAGTTGTTTGATCACATGGCAAAGTCAAATTATCAACGTAGTCCTCTAAAATAGGTGGTGTGATCAAAGTAGTGGGTAGCTCATCAGATGGTGCATTCAAATTGATAAGGCATTCATCATTCTCATGTAGAGATGGAAGATCAGTACCTGTGTCTGATAGAGGCAAAGGTGTCCCGTCTTTCGATGAGATGGTGGATTTCGCTTTGGTGGAAGTCGACTTTGACGATCCGACTACGAACGTGCGAGGACGTCGCGCCTTAGCAATCGCTAAACCAACTCCGAGAGGTTATTGACCACGCCGGAGCACGATCAACCTGACCACGAGGGTCTGTTTCCTGCGAGCAAACGAAGAACAAGCAAGAAACTAAGATTGCAATCTGGATATTGCGAATATAAGATGAAAGCTTTATTGATCAAGGTGGGGTTCTGTGACGCCTTTGTCTGGTCGTTGAACACAAACGAAGTACGCGAAGTTGCAGCTATGGCGAACTTTTAATCTAAACAAAACCCAAAGTCTAAACGATGCCCTAAGGGCTGTATATATGGAGGAAGAGGGGGGAATTTCGTGGCCCCTGATGGAGGGGTCCGAAATCAACCCTATCTCTTGTTTCCCCACACATACGGACTCTAAAAATAGCCTATACTTATGTATTTCGAAATTACATGGGCCTGGCCCAATAATAAGGTGACGCAGCACCTAAAATAGCCTCGGGACGAAATTTATGAAGTGGCATCTTGTATATTTCGTCCAAGGCTTCATGCACCCATTATGGTGGCTTCAAAGTCCTGAAATCATCACTTGTAACTCCGTTCTTGTTCCCCTTGCGCATGCCATCATCTCCATGCTTGTTCTTGCTCCAATGTTCATCCTTCTCCAAGCTAGGCCCTTCATTTGTAAGCAAAACAAATGTATCCAATTTAGGCAGCATCATATTCTCATGAATATTAGAATCATTACCAAGAAACGAAAGTACCTGGTAATTTAGTTGGCGTGCACGAGCTCTAGTAATTGGTCCAGTATGTATAGCAGCCGGGGCTGTGGGTGTAACAATTGTATTGATGTCCTCATCATCCTCCCCTTCTTGAAATGAAGTCGTCCTCGACGGAAGTTCATCTTCCTCACCCAAATAAGGCTTCAAATCTGCAATGTTAAAAGTGGGACTAACCCCAAAATCTGCAGGCAGCTCAAGTTTATATGCATTATCATTTATTTTCTCTAACACCTTAAAGGGACCATCAGCACGTGGCATTAACTTTGATTTGCGCAAATCAGGAAATCTATCCTTACGCAAATGTAACCAAACAAGATCTCCAGGTGCAAACACAACATGTTTTCTACCCTTATCTCCAGCAAGTTTATATTTAGCATTCATACGCTCAATGTTTTCCTTAGTTAACTCATGCATTTTTAAAATCAATTCAACACGTTGTTTAGCATCAAAATTAACCTTCTCCGAAGATGGAAGAGGCAACAAATCAATAGGTGCACGAGGTAGAAAACCATACACAACTTCAAAAGGGCACATCTTAATAGTAGAATGCAATGAACGATTATAAGCAAATTCAATATGAGGCAAGCATTCCTCCCACATTTTCTTATTATTCTTCAAAACAGCCCTAAGCATAGTAGACAACGTTCTATTGACTACTTCAGTTTGTCCATCAGTTTGGGGGTGACAAGTAGTACTAAAAAGCAGTTTAGTCCCCAACTTAGCCCATAAACATCTCCAAAAGTGGCTAAGAAATTTAGTATCACGATCTGAAACAATAGTATTTGGCACACCATGCAAGCGAATAATTTCACGAAAGAACAAATCAGCAACATTAACAGCATCATCGCTTTTATGACATGGTATAAAGTGTGCCATTTTCGAGAATCTATCCACGACAACAAATATGCTATCCCTCCCCTTCTTTGTTCGAGGTAAACCTAAAACAAAGTCCATAGATATATCCTCCCAAGGAACACTAGGTACAGGCAAAGGCATATATAAACCATGAGGATTGAGTCGTGACTTAGCTTTTTGACATGTAGTGCATCGAGCAATAAAACGCTCAACATCCCGTCTCATCTTTGGCCAAAAGAAATGTGTAGCAAGTACGTTGATGAGGACATCAATACAATTGTTACACCCACAGCCCCTGCTGCTATACATACTGGACCAATTACTAGAGCTCGTGCACGCCAACTAAATTACCAGGTACTTTCGTTTCTTGGTAATGATTTTAATGTTCATGAGAATATGACGCTGCCTAAATTGGATACATTTGTTTTGCTTACAAATGAAGGGCCTAGCTTGGAGAAGGATGAACATTGGAGCAAGAACAAGCATGGAGATGATGGCATGCTCAAGGAGAACAAGAACGGAGTTACAAGTGATGATTTCAGGACTTTGAAGCCACCATAATGGGTGCATGAAGCCTTGGACGAAATATACAAGATGCCACTTTATAAATTTCGTCCCGAGGCTATTTTAGGTGCTGCGTCACCTTATTATTGGGCCAGGCCCATGTAATTTCGAAATACATAATTATAGGCTATTTTTAGAGTCCGTATGTGTGGGGAAACAAGAGATAGGGTTGATTTCGGACCCCTCCACCAAGGGCCACGAAATTCCCCCCCTCTTCCTCCATATATACAGCCCTTAGGGCATCGTTTAGACTTTGGGTTTTGTTTAGATTAAAAGTTCGCCATAGCTGCAACTTCGCGTACTTCGTTTGTGTTCAACGACCAGACAAAGGCGTCACAGAACCCCACCTTGATCAATAAAGCTTTCATCTTATATTCGCAATATCCAGATTGCAATCTCAGTTTCTTGCTTGTTCTTCGTTTGCTCGCAGGAAACAGACCCTCGTGGTCAGGTTGATCGTGCTCCGGCGTGGTCAATAACCTCTCGGAGTTGGTTTAGCGATTGCTAAGGCGCGACGTCCTCGCACGTTCGTAGTCGGATCGTCAAAGTCGACTTCCACCAAAGCGATATCCATCATCTCATCGAAAGATGGGACACCTTTGCCTCTATCAAGTGGTATCAGATTTCCAGGTTGCTCGGTGAGATTTTACAGTTTTTCGTAGTTTAGATCGAGTCTGTTCTTCATACCTATAGTCCACGAAAAAGCCACAAAAAAAAATTTAGGGTTAGTTCATCATATCCGAACCAATCTGAGCCTTGCATAATCTTTTTAGGGTTTTGCTTTGTTGAATTTGCGGTTGCATCGTCGTGTCTAGTTGCTGGTCTTAGAGTCTAGTCTTTTAGAGTTTTGAGTTCTGGTCATAAGTTGTCACGCCGCCGCCGCACCATCATCATCGCCCCTGCCATCTACCACCACCGCTCCGAATCCGTATCCATATACCACCACCAATCCGTGTCCATATACCACCACCGATCCATATCCCAATACTACCACTGCTGCCATATACCACCACCATATATCCACCACCAATCCGAGTTCCTTGCTTATTAGGTTTGTTTTCGGGATCAATCTAGATTCCGATTCGTGTTTCCTTGCCGGAGTCGGGTAGCCACGCTCCGTTTAGGCCCAAAATTTTTCGAAAACGCATTTTTCGAAAAAAATTCTGGCTATCCTATTTTTAGGTGTTTCTGAGTGTTTTGAGACAGGTGCCATTATAGGAAGTTTTTTTTTTGACCCGTTTCCAATTTTTGGGTCCGGGCAGTCGAAAAAAAAAAAATTGGCCGAAAAAAATTTCGTGCCCATCCTGTCCGTTTGAGCTAGGAAGAGTTTTGAGACACTCGCCATTATAGT
>NW_025228093.1:58548-79508 GCF_018294505.1 Triticum aestivum
CAGCGCAAAAAAAAAGAGCGCAAAAAAAAAAGAGCGAAAAAAAAATTCAGAGTGTGCTTTTCCCTTGTTTACGTGCCGCGCCGTGATTTTGTTGGTGTTCTAGGCTCGCGTCTCTAGCACAGTCTAGCCTAGGACCAGCACAGTACCGTCGTTGAGCGTTTATTCAACTTTGCATCTCTGAATTGATTATTGCTGACCCTTTTTGCTACCATACTTTAAGCCTTCCCAGCTCCACATACATCTACGTCGTGTGTTCGCCTCTCCCTGGTAATCGCTCTATCCAAGCTTTGAGAGTTTTTGACTACAACGGTTGCCGATCACCGCCTGCTGTTGGGTAAGAACTGGTAAGAATTTGAGATTTGCTTGACGGATTTGTGATACACCACCACCACTTCTTAGTAGTCTGTAGGATCATATTCTTGTGTGTTTCTATTGCTGCTAACCATGCCAGGATCACAAGCCGACGAGATTGACTGGGAGAATTTATCGAACAAGGAGCTTCATGATAAGTTTCAGCAAATGATGACTGAACAGGTGCAAGATGTGCTGAACAATTTTGAAGAGGCCATGGAGAAGATCACTGGCCTTGAGAAGACGTTCGAAACAAAGCTCGATAACAGATTTAATGAATTGCTCGCGCGTCTTCCACCACCACCACCCGCTGCACCTAACGCACCTCTCCAACAACAACAACAACGACTACCTCCACGTCGCGAAATAGACCTTCGCCGAGCGAGCCGTGTTCCTCTTGCATTTGGCCAAACTATTGGTGCTACTGTTGATACTTCTGTGGCTCCTGCTACTGCTGTTGCTGGTACCCAGGAGGATGATGAGTATGCGGGCGATTATGAGGATGAGGTTGATCAAAATCAGATCTACGAGCAGCCACCAGCACCACCACCAGCAGGTCGACCTCAGGTATATATTCGTAATGGTAGGCCTGCACCACCACCTCAGGTACGAGATGATGTCCATATTCCTAAACTGAAATTGAATATTCCACCATTTGAGGGTAGATATGTTCCTGATATATATCTTACTTGGGAGTTAGAAACTGAACAACGATTTACATGTTTACAATATCCTGAGGAGAGACGAGTTGCTGCTGCCGTTTGTGCTTTCACTAGTTTTGCATGTGTATGGTGGTCTGAACATTGTAGATTATATCCTATTCCAACTACTTGGGCTGCTTTGAAAACTGCTATGCGTACGCGTTGGGTTTCACCATATTATCAACGTGAATTGCTTCAAAAATTGCAGCGTTTAAGACAAGGGAAAAATTCTGTAGAAGAATATTATCAGGAATTACAAACTGGCATGATTAGATGTGGTATTGTTGAGGAGAATGAAGCTATGCTTGCACGTTTTCTGGGTGGATTAAATAGAGAGATTCAGACCATTCTAGACTATAAGGAGTATACTAATATCACTCGTTTATTCCATCTTGCTTGTAAAGCTGAACGTGAAGTGCAGGATCGACAAGCATTGGGGCGAACTAACTTTTCTGCAGGCCGACCTTCATCATGGACACCACGTGCATCTTCTACTTCAACTGCACCAGCACCTCCATCCGGTGCCACCTCCAGCCGTGATACAAGAAAACAGGCACAACCACCATTATCTGCCAAGAGCGCACCTGCCGGGCCTGCACAGCGTTCTTCTTCTTCCATGGCATCAACAGGGCACACAAGTGATATTATTTGTCGTTGTTGTAAGGGAGGAGGTCATTATGCGAGAGAATGCAAATCTCCGCGTGTGATGATTGCTACCGCGGATGGTGGATATGAGTCTGCTAGTGACTATGATGAGGAGACTTTGGCTCTTATTACACGTGAAGAACATGGTGGAGATGATTCTGATCATGAGACGCAATACATGGCTCCTGAAGACGCTGACAGGTATGAATGTTTAGTTGCTCAACGTGTTTTGAGTGTGCAGGTCACACAAGCTGAGCAAAATCAGAGGCACAATTTGTTCCATACCAAGGGAGTTGTGAAGGAACGTTCTGTGCGCGTCATCATAGACGGAGGGAGCTGCAACAACTTGGCTAGCATGGAGATGGTGGAGAAGCTTTCTCTCACCACAAGACCACATCCACATCCTTACTACATCCAATGGTTCAACAACAGCGGCAAGGTTAAGGTAACACGTACTGTTCGTGTGCATTTTAGTATCTCTACATATGCTGATTATGTTGATTGTGATGTTGATGAGGACATGACTACCTTGGATATGACCAAAAATATTGCATATATGTATATTTGTCAGGTGATTTCTAGTGCAAACTATTCAATAATCTATTTATGTTATCCAGAACAAAAATACTTCACACACTTCTGTGTTTTGTCTAATTGCAGGTGTATGGAACATTTGTACAATCCACATATGAAGATAAGGAAGAAAGAGATGTTTATTTGCTGTCCAAAAAGTTCTTTCACGTCACTTTTGGCCCAAGAGAAGATAGAGTCCAAGTCTCTCACGTTCTGGATTCAGATTCGGACTGCACAGACATACCTGACTCAAAACGCACACAAGTTTTTCATACGGACTCCGAATTGGGTGATTCTTTTTTTGTTGGAAACTAGATTTCGTGCACTTTCCAACCCAATTGGAATCACCTTCAAATTCGTCCGGAGCGTTGAGTTGTGGACGAAACAATCTGATGCTGCAGCAGAATCCGAGTCAAATTACAAGTCCAAAGGTGTTACATCACCTCCACTTGGGCCCATTGGCCTTGTACGACCTAGATTTAGTTTTAGGCTGCCTTGGGACGTCCTCCCACCTCCTTGGCCGCCACCCCTTGCTCCTATATAAGTAGATCCATCTAGTAGCTTTTCCTTGGGATTTGTTTAGTTAAAAGTTAGCCATTGCAACTTCGTGTACTTCGTTTGTGTCCAACGACCAGACCAAGACCGCTTCCGGATCCCCACCATTATCAATACTTCATATATATTTGCAATATTCAGATTGCTTTATCATATTCTTGCTCGTTCTTCGATTGCTTGCAGGAATAGACCTTCGTGGTCAGGCTGACCGTGCTTCCAGCATCGTGAGTAACCTCAGGAGATTGGTTTAGCGATTGCTAAGGCGCAACGTCGTGCACGTTTGTAGTCGGATCGTCAAAGTCGTCTCCACCAAATCGATAGTTATCATCTCATCGAAAGATCGGGACCCTCGCCTCTATCAAGCGGCGGCGTGACAACTTAGTGTTCTAGGCTCGCGTCTCTAGCACAGTCTAGCCTAGGACCAGCACAGTACCGTCGTTGAGCGTTTATTCAACTTTGCATCTCTGAATTGATTATTGCTGACCCTTTTTGCTACCATATTATAAGCCTTCCCAGCTCCACATACATCTACGTCGTGCGTTTGACTCTCCCTGGTAATCGCTCTATCCAAGCTTTGAGAGTTTTTGACTACAACGGTTGCCGATCACCGCCTGCTGCTGGGTAAGAACTGGTAAGAATTTGAGATTTGCTTGACGGATTTGTGACACCCACCACCACCACTTGTTCGTAGTCTGTAGGATCATATTCTTGTGTGTTTCTATTGCTGCTAACCATGCCAGGATCACAAGCCGACGAGATTGACTGGGAGAATTTATCGAACAAGGAGCTTCATGATAAGTTTCAGCAAATGATGACTGAACAGGTGCAAGATGTGCTGAACAATTTTGAAGAGGCCATGGAGAAGATCACTGGCCTTGAGAAGACGTTCGAAACAAAGCTCGATAACAAGTTTAATGAATTGCTCGCGCGTCTTCCACCACCACCACCCGCTGCAGCTAACGCACCTCTCCAACAACAACAACAACAACGACTACCTCCACGTCGCGAAGCAGACCTCCGCCGAGCAAGCCGTGTTCCTCTTGCGTTTGGCCAAACTGTTGGTGCTGCTGTTGATACTTCTGTGGCTCCTGCTGCTGATGCGGAGGAGGATGATTATGTGGGAGACTATGAGGATGAGGTTGATCAAAATCAACACTACGTGCAGCCACCTGTACCACCACCAGCAGGTCAACCTCAGGTATATATTCGTAATGGTAGGCCTGCACCACCACCTCAGGTACGAGATGATGTCCATATTCCTAAACTGAAATTGAATATTCCACCATTTGAGGGTAGATATGTTCCTGATATATATCTTACTTGGGAGTTAGAAACTGAACAACGATTTACATGTTTACAATATCCCGAGGAGAGACGAGTTGCTGCTGCTGTTTGTGCTTTCACTAGTTTTGCATGTGTATGGTGGTCTGAACATTGTAGATTGTATCCTATTCCAACTACTTGGGCTGCTTTGAAAACTGCTATGCGTACGCGTTGGGTTCCACCATATTATCAACGTGAATTGCTTCAAAAATTGCAGCGTTTAAGACAAGGAAAAAATTCTGTAGAAGAATATTATCAGGAATTACAAACTGGCATGATTAGATGTGGTATTGTTGAGGAGAATGAAGCTATGCTTGCACGTTTTTTGGGTGGATTAAATAGAGAGATTCAGACCATTCTAGACTATAAGGAGTATACTAATATCACTCGTTTATTCCATCTTGCTTGTAAAGCTGAACGTGAAGTGCAGGATCGACAAGCATTGGGGCGAACTAACTTTTCTGCAGGCCGACCTTCATCATGGACACCACGTGCATCTTCTACTTCAACTGCACCAGCACCTCCATCCGGTGCCACCTCCAACCGTGATACAAGAAAACAGGCACAACCACCATTATCTTCCAAGAGCGCACCTGCGGGTCCTGCACAGCGTTCTTCTTCTTCCATGGCATCAACAGGGCACACAAGTGATATTATTTGTCGTCGTTGTAAGGGAGGAGGTCATTATGCGAGAGAATGCAAATCTCCGCGTGTGATGATTGCTACCGCGGATGGTGGATATGAGTCCGCTAGTGACTATGATGAGGAGACTTTGGCTCTTATTACACGTGAAGAACATGGTGGAGATGATTCTGATCATGAGACGCAATACATGGCTCCTGAAGACGCTGACAGGTATGAATGTTTAGTTGCTCAACGTGTTTTGAGTGTGCAGGTCACACAAGCTGAGCAAAATCAGAGGCACAATTTGTTCCATACCAAGGGAGTTGTGAAGGAACGTTCTGTGCGCGTCATCATAGACGGAGGGAGCTGCAACAACTTGGCTAGCATGGAGATGGTGGAGAAACTTTCTCTCACCACAAGACCACATCCACATCCTTACTACATCCAATGGTTCAACAACAGCGGCAAGGTTAAGGTAACACGTACTGTTCGTGTGCATTTTAGTATCTCTACATATGCTGATTATGTTGATTGTGATGTGGTACCTATGCAAGCATGTTCCTTATTACTTGGTAGACCATGGCAATTTGATAAAAATTCTGTACACCATGGTAGAAACAATCACTATACTCTTGTTCATAAGGATAAATATATTACTTTGCTTCCTATGACTCCTGATTCCATTTTGAAAGATGATATTAATAGAGCTAATAAAGCAAAACAGGAGACGAATAAGAGTGAAAATCAGATTGTGGCAAACGAATTTGAGCAACAAATGAAGCCTAATAATAAACCATCTAGTGTTGCTTCTGAAATTAAATTGAAAAGTGCATGTTTATTTGCCACCAAATCTGATATTGATGAGCTAGATTTCAGCAAATCTGTTTGCTATGCTTTTGTGTGCAAAGAGGCATTATTTTCATTCCAGGACGTGCCTTCCTCTTTGCCTCCTGCTGTCACTAACATTTTGAGGGAGTTCGCTGACGTCTTCCCACAAGACGTGCCACCGGGATTACCGCCTATTCGAGGGATTGAGCATCAGATTGACTTAATTCCCGGTGCTTCACTACCAAACCGTGCACCATACCTGATGAGGACATCAATACCATTGTTACACCCACAGGCCCTGCTGCTATACGTACTGGACCAATTACTAGAGCTCGCGCACGCCAACTAAATTACCAGGTACTTTCGTTTCTTGGTAATGATTCTAATGTTCATGAGAATATGATGCTGCCTAAATTGGATACATTTGTTTTGCTTACAAATGAAGGGCCTAGCTTGGAGAAGGATGAACATTGGAGCAAGAACAAGCATGGAGATGATGGCATGCGCAAGGGGAACAAGAACGGAGTTACAAGTGATGATTTCAGGACTTTGAAGCCACCATAATGGGTGCATGAAGCCTTGGACGAAATATACAAGATGCCACTTCATAAATTTCGTCCCGAGGCTATTTTAGGTGCTGCGTCACCTTATTATTGGGCCAGGCCCATGTAATTTCGAAATACATAAGTATAGGCTATTTTTAGAGTCCGTATGTGTGGGGAAACAAGAGATAGGGTTGATTTCGGACCCCTCCACCAAAGGCCACGAAATCCACCCCCTCTTCCTCCATATATACAGCCGTTAGGGCATCGTTTAGACCTTGGGTTTTGTTTAGATTAAAAGTTCGCCATAGCTGCAACTTCGCGTACTTCGTTTGTGTTCAACGACCAGACAAAGGCGTCACAGAACCCCACCTTGATCAATAAAGCTTTCATCTTATATTCGCAATATCCAGATTGCAATCTCAGTTTCTTGCTTGTTCTTCGTTTGCTCGCAGGAAACAGACCCTCGTGGTCAGGTTGATCGTGCTCCGGCGTGGTCAATAACCTCTCGGAGTTGGTTTAGCGATTGCTAAGGCGCGACGTCCTCGCACGTTCGTAGTCGGATCGTCAAAGTCGACTTCCACCAAAGCGATATCCATCATCTCATCGAAAGACGGGACACCTTTGCCTCTATCATACGTCGTGCGTTTGACTCTCCCTGGTAATCGCTCTATCCAAGCTTTGAGAGTTTTTGACTACAACGGTTGCCGATCACCGCCTGCTGCTGGGTAAGAACTGGTAAGAATTTGAGATTTGATTGACGGATTTGTGACACCCGCCACCACCTCTTGTTAGTAGTCTGTAGGATCATATTCTTGTGTGTTTCTATTGCTGCTCACCATGCCAGGATCACAAGCCGATGAGACTGACTGGGAGAACATGACGAATAAGGATTTGCATGATAAATTTCAGCAAATGATGAGTGAACAGGTGCAAGACATGCTAAACAGATTTGAAGAGGCCATGGAGAAGATAGATGGCATGGAGAAGATGTTCGAAACAAAGCTCGATAACAAGTGTAATGAATTGCTTGCGCGTCTTCCACCACCACCACCCGCTGCACCTAACGCACCTCTCCAACAACAATAACAACGACTACCTCCACGTCGCGAAATAGACCTCCGCCAAGCGAGCCGTGTTCCTCTTGCGTTTGGTCAAACTGTTGGTGCTGCTGTTGATACTTCTGTGGCTCCTGCTGCTGATGCAGAGGAGGATGATTATGTGGGAGATTACGAGGATGACGTTGCTCAAAATCGGAACTACGTGCAACCACCAGCACCACCACCAGCAGGTCGACCTCAGGTATATATTCGTAATGGTAGGCCTGCACCACCACCTCAGGTACGAGATGATGTCCATATTCCTAAACTGAAATTGAATATTCCACCATTTGAGGGTAGATATGTTCCTGATATATATTTACTTGGGAGTTAGAAACTGAACAACGTTTTACATGTTTACAATATCCCGAGGAGAGACGGGTTGCTGCTGTTGTTTGTGCTTTCACTAGTTTTGCATGTGTCTGGTGGTCTGAACATTGTAGATTATATCCTATTCCAACTACTTGGGCTGCTTTGAAAACCGCTATGCGTACGCGTTGGGTTCCACCATATTATCAACGTGAATTGCTTCAAAAATTGCAGCGTTTAAGACAAGGAAAAAAATTCTGTAGAAGAATATTATCAGGAATTACAAACTGGCATGATTCGATGTGGTATGTTGAGGAGAATGAAGCTATGCTTGCACGTTTTCTTGGTGGATTAAATAGGGAGATTCAGACCATTCTAGACTATAAGGAGTATACTAATATCACTCGTTTATTCCATCTTGCTTGTAAAGCTGAACGTGAAGTGCAGGATCGACAAGCATTGGCGCGAACTAACTTTTCTGCAGGCCGACCTTCATCATGGACACCGCGTGCATCTTTTACTTCAACAGCACCAGCACCTCAATCAAGTGCCTCCTACAGCCGTGATACAAGAAAACAGGAACAACCACCATTATCTGCCAAGAGCGCACCTGCCGGGCCTGCACAAAGTTCTTCTTCTTCTAGGGCATCAACAGGGCACACAAGTGATATTATTTGTCGTCGTTGTAAGGGAGGAGGTCATTATGCGAGAGAATGCAAATCTCCGCGTGTGATGATTGCTACCGAGGGTGGTGGATATGAGTCCGCTAGTGACTATGATGAGGAGACATTGGCTCTTATTACACGTGAAGAACATGGTAGAGATGATTCTGATCATGAGACGCAATACATGGCTCCTGAAGACGCTGACATGTATGAATGTTTAGTTGCTCAACATGTTTTGAGTGTGCAGGTCACACAAGCTGAGCAAAATCAGAGGCACAATTTGTTCCATACCAAGGGAGTTGTGAAGGAACGTTCTGTGCACGTCATAATAGACGGAGGGAGCTGCAACAACTTGGCTAGCATGGAGATGGTGGAGAAGCTTTCTCTCACCACAAGACCACATCCACATCCTTACTACATCCAATGGTTCAACAACAGCGGCAAGGTTAAGGTAACACGTACTGTTCGTGTGCATTTTAGTATCTCTACATATGCTGATTATGTTGATTGTGATGTGGTACCTATGCAAGCATGTTCCTTATTACATGGTAGACCATGGCAATTTGATAAAAATTCTGTACACCATGGTAGAAACAATCACTATACTCTTGTTCATAAGGATAAAAATATTACTTTGCTTCCTATGACTCCTGATTCCATTTTGAAAGATGATATTAATAGAGCTAATAAAGCAAAACAGGAGAAGAATAAGAGTGAAAATCAGATTGTGGCAAAAGAATTTGAGCAACAAATGAAGCCTAATAATAAACCATCTAGTGTTGCTTCTGAAATTAAATTGAAAAGTGCATGTTTATTTGCCACCAAATCTGATATTGATGAGCTAGATTTCAGCAAATCTGTTTGCTATGCTTTTGTGTGCAAAGAGGCATTATTTTCATTCGAGGACGTGCCTTCCTCTTTGCCTCCTGCTGTCACTAACATTTTGCAGGAGTTCGCTGACGTTTTTCCACAAGACGTGCCACCGGGATTACCGCCTATTCGAGGGATTGAGCATCAGATTGACTTAATTCCCGGTGCTTCACTGCCAAACCGTGCACCATACCGTACCAATCAGGAGGAGACGAAGGAGATTATGCGTCAAGTACAAGAGCTTCTCGACAAATGTTATATACGCGAATCCCTTAGTCCTTGTGTTGTTCCTATTATTCTAGTGCCGAAAAAGGATGGTACATCAGGTATGTGTGTTGATTGTAGAGGCATTAATAATATTACTATTCTTTATAGTCATCCTATTCCTAGGCTAGATGATATGCTTGATGAATTGAGTGGCTCTACAATATTCTCCAAAGTTGATTTGCGTAGTGGCTACCATCAAATTCGTATGAAATTGGGAGATGAATGGAAAACAGCATTTAAAACTAAGTTTGGATTATATGAGTGGTTAGTCATGCCTTTTGGGTTAACTAATGCACCTAGTACCTTCATGAGATTAATGAACGAAGTTTTACGTGCTTTCATTGGACGATTTCTGGTAGTTTACTTTGATGACATATTGATTTATAGCAGATCTTTGGAAGAACATTTGGAACATTTACGTGCTGTTTTTATTGCTCTACGTGATGCACGTTTGTTTGGTAACCTTGGGAAGTGCACCTTTTGCACCGACCGAGTATCTTTTCTTGGCTATGTTGTTACTCCACAGGGAATGAAGTTGATAAAGCCAAGATTGAAGCTATTGAGAGTTGGCCGCAGCCCAAAACGGTCACACAAGTGAGGAGTTTTCTTGGCCTCGCTGGATTCTATAGGCGTTTTGTGAGAGATTTCAGCACCATTGCTGCACCTCTCAATGAGCTTAAAAAGAAAGATGTGCCTTTTCTTTGGGGTACCGCACAGGAAGAAGCCTTCACGGTATTGAAAGATAATGATGAGGACATCAATACAATTGTTACACCCACAGCCCCTGCTGCTATACATACTGGACCAATTACTAGAGCTCGTGCACGCCAACTAAATTACCAGGTACTTTCGTTTCTTGGTAATGATTCTAATGTTCATGAGAATATGATGCTGCCTAAATTGGATACATTTGTTTTGCTTACAAATGAAGGGCCTAGCTTGGAGAAGGATGAACATTGGAGCAAGAACAAGCATGGAGATGATGGCATGCGCGAGGGGAACAAGAACGGAGTTACAAGTGATGATTTCAGGACTTTGAAGCCACCATAATGGGTGCATGAAGCCTTGGACGAAATATACAAGATGCCACTTCATAAATTTCGTCCCGAGGCTATTTTAGGTGCTGCGTCACCTTATTATTGGGCCAGGCCCATGTAATTTCGAAATACATAAGTATAGGCTATTTTTAGAGTCCGTATGTGTGGGGAAACAAGAGATAGGGTTGATTTCGGACCCCTCCACCAAGGGCCACGAAATTCCCCCCTCTTCCTCCATATATACAGCCCTTAGGGCATCGTTTAGACTTTGGGTTTTGTTTAGATTAAAAGTTTGCCATAGCTGCAACTTCGCGTACTTCGTTTGTGTTCAACGACCAGACAAAGGCGTCACAGAACCCCACCTTGATCAATAAAGCTTTCATCTTATATTCGCAATATCCAGATTGCAATCTTAGTTTCTTGCTTGTTCTTCGTTTGCTCGCAGGAAACAGACCCTCGTGGTCAGGTTGATCGTGCTCCGGTGTGGTCAATAACCTCTCGGAGTTGGTTTAGCGATTGCTAAGGCGCGACGTCCTCGCACGTTCATAGTCGGATCGTCAAAGTCGACTTCCACCAAAGCGATATCCATCATCTCATCGAAAGACGGGACACCTTTGCCTCTATCAAGTGGTATCAGATGTCCAGGTTGCTCGGTGAGATTTTACAGTTTTTCGTAGTTTAGATCGAGTCTGTTCTTCATACCTACAGTCCACGAAAAAGCCACAAAAAAATTAGGGTTAGTTCATCATATCCGAACCAATCTGAGCCTTTGCATAATCTCTTTAGGGTTTTGCTTTGTTGAATTTGCGGTTGCATCGTCGTGTCTAGTTGCTGGTCTTAGAGTCTAGTCTTTTAGAGTTTCGAGTTCTGGTCATAAGTTGTCACGCCGCCGCCGCACCATCATCATCGCCCCTGCCATCTACCACCATCGCTTATCCGCCACCGCTCCGAATCCGTATCCATATACCACCACCAATCCGTGTCCATATACCACCACCGATCCATATCCATATACTACCACCGCTACCACCACCGCTGCCATATACCACCACCATATATCCACCACCAATCCGAGTTCCTTGCATATTAGGTTTGTTTTTGGGATCCATCTAGTTTTCGATTCGTGTTTCCTTGCCGGAGTAGGTTTCGGAAAAAAAAATTCGTGTAGCCACGCTCCGTTTAGGCCCAAAATTTTTCGAAAACGCATTTTTCGAAAAAATTTCTGGCTATCCTATTTTTAGGTGTTTCTGAGTGTTTTGAGACAGGTGCCATTATAGGAAGTTTTTTTTGACCCGTTTCCAGTTTTTGGGTCCGGGCAGTCGAAAAAAAAAATTGGTCGAAAAAATTTCGTGCCCATCCTGTCCGTTTGAGCTAGGAGGAGTTTTGAGACACTCGCCATTATAGTGATTTTTCGCAAAAAAAAAGCAACGCAAAAAAAAAGAGCGCAAAAAAAAGAGCGAAAAAAAATTCAGAGTGTGCTTTTCCCTTGTTTACGTGCCGCGCCGTGATTTTGTTGGTGTTCTAGGCTCGCGTCTCTAGCACAGTCTAGCCTAGGACCAGCACAGTACCGTCGTTGAGCGTTTATTCAACTTTGCATCTCTGAATTGATTATTGCTGACCCTTTTTGCTACCATACTATAAGACTTCCCAGCTCCACATACATCTACGTCGTGTGTTTGACTCTCCCTGGTAATCGCTCTATCCAAGCTTTGAGAGTTTTTGACTACAACGGTTGCCGATCACCGCCTGCTGCTGGGTAAGAACTGGTAAGAATTTGAGATTTGCTTGACGGATTTGTGATACACCACCACCACTTCTTAGTAGTCTGTAGGATCATATTCTTGTGTGTTTCTATTGCTGCTAACCATGCCAGGATCACAAGCCGACGAGATTGACTGGGAGAACTTATCGAACAAGGAGCTTCATGATAAGTTTCTGCAAATGATGACTGGACAGGTACAAGATGTGCTGAACAATTTTGAAGAGGCCATGGAGAAGATCACTGGCCTTGAGAAGACGTTCGAAACAAAGCTCGATAACAGATTTAATGAACTGCTTGCGCGTCTTCCACCACCGGCTGCACCTGTCGCACCTCTGCAACAACAACAACTACGCCCCCTTCCGAATCAGTATGGACGAGCACAGCGTGTTCCTATTGAGCCAGGACAAAATTCTGGTGCCGCTACTACTGCTGTTGGTGTTTCTTTGGCTCCTGCTACTGCTGCTGCTGGTACCCAGGAGGATGATGAGTATGCGGGCGATTATGAGGATGAGGTTGATCAAAATCAGATCTACGAGCAGCCACCAGCACCACCTCCAGCAGGTCGACCTCAGGTATATATTCGTAATGGTAGGCCTGCACCACCACCTCAGGTACGAGATGATGTCCATATTCCTAAACTGAAATTGAATATTCCACCATTTGAGGGTAGATATGTTCCTGATATATATCTTACTTGGGAGTTAGAAACTGAACAACGATTTACATGTTTACAATATCCTGAGGAGAGACGAGTTGCTGCTGCTGTTTGTGCTTTCACTAGTTTTGCATGTGTATGGTGGTCTGAACATTGTAGATTATATCCTATTCCAACTACTTGGGCTGCTTTGAAAACTGCTATGCGTACGCGTTGGGTTCCACCATATTATCAACGTGAATTGCTTCAAAAATTGCAGCGTTTAAGACAAGGGAAAAATTCTGTAGAAGAATATTATCAGGAATTACAAACTGGCATGATTAGATGTGGTATTGTTGAGGAGAATGAAGCTATGCTTGCACGTTTTCTGGGTGGATTAAATAGAGAGATTCAGACAATTCTAGACTATAAGCAGTATACTAATATCACTCGTTTATTCCATCTTGCTTGTAAAGCTGAACGTGAAGTGCAGGATCGACAAGCATTGGGGCGAACTAACTTTTCTGCAGGCCGACCTTCATCATGGACACCACGTGCATCTTCTACTTCAACTGCACCAGCACCTCCATCCGGTGCCACCTCCAGCCGTGATACAAGAAAACAGGCACAACCACCATTATCTGCCAAGAGCGCACCTGCGGGGCCTGCACAACGTTCTTCTTCTTCCATGGCATCAACAGGGCACACAAGTGATATTATTTGTCGTCGTTGTAAGGGAGGAGGTCATTATGCGAGAGAATGCAAATCTCCGCGTGTGATGATTGCTACCGCGGATGGTGGATATGAGTCCGCTAGTGACTATGATGAGGAGACTTTGGCTCTTATTACACGTGAAGAACATGGTGGAGATGATTCTGATCATGAGACGCAATTCATGGCTCCTGAAGACGCTGACAGGTATGAAAGTTTAGTTGCTCAACGTGTTTTGAGTGTGCAGGTCACACAAGCTGAGCAAAATCAGAGGCACAATTTGTTCCATACCAAGGGAGTTGTGAAGGAACGTTCTGTGCGCGTCATCATAGACGGAGGGAGCTGCAACAACTTGGCTAGCATGGAGATGGTGGAGAAGCTTTCTCTCACCACAAGACCACATCCACATCCTTACTACATCCAATGGTTCAACAACAGCGGCAAGGTTAAGGTAACACGTACTGTTCGTGTGCATTTTAGTATCTCTACATATGCTGATTATGTTGATTGTGATGTGGTACCTATGCAAGCATGTTCCTTATTACATGGTAGACCATGGCAATTTGATAAAAATTCTGTACACCATGGTAGAAACAATCACTATACTCTTGTTCATAAGGATAAAAATATTACTTTGCTTCCTATGACTCCTGATTCCATTTTGAAAGATGATATTAATAGAGCTAATAAAGCAAAACAGGAGAAGAATAAGAGTGAAAATCAGATTGTGGCAAAAGAATTTGAGCAACAAATGAAGCCTAATAATAAACCATCTAGTGTTGCTTCTGAAATTAAATTGAAAAGTGCATGTTTATTTGCCACCAAATCTGATATTGATGAGCTAGATTTCAGCAAATCTGTTTGCTATGCTTTTGTGTGCAAAGAGGCATTATTTTCATTCGAGGACGTGCCTTCCTCTTTGCCTCCTGCTGTCACTAACATTTTGCAGGAGTTCGCTGACGTCTTTCCACAAGACGTGCCACCGGGATTACCGCCTATTCGAGGGATTGAGCATCAAATTGACTTAATTCCCGGTGCTTCACTGCCAAACCGTGCACCATACCGTACCAATCCAGAGGAGACGAAGGAGATTATGCGTCAAGTACTACTTGATAGAGACGAGGGTCCCGATCTTTCGATGAGATGATAACTATCGATTTGATGGAGACGACTTTCACGATCCGACTACAAATGTGCACGACGTTGCACCTTAGCAATCGCTAAACCGATCTCCTGAGGTTACTGACGATGCTGGAAGCACGGTCAGCCTGACCACGAAGGTCTATTCCTGCAAGCAATCGAAGAACGAGCAAGAATATGATAAAGCAATCTGAATATTGCAAATATATATGAAGTATTGATAATGGTGGGGATCCGGAAGCGGTCTTGGTCTGGTCGTTGGACACAAACGAAGTACACGAAGTTGCAATGGCTAACTTTTAACTAAACAAATCCCAAAGTCTAAACGATGCCCTAAGGGCTGTATATATGGAGGAAGAGGGGGGGAATTTCGTGGCCCTTGGTGGAGGAGTCCGAAATCAACCCTATCTCTTGTTTCCCCACACATACGGACTCTAAAAATAGCCTATACTTATGTATTTCGAAATTACATGGGCCTGGCCCAATAATAAGGTGACGCAGCACCTAAAATAGCCTCGGGACGAAATTTATGAAGTGGCATCTTGTATATTTCGTCCAAGGCTTCATGCACCCATTATGGTGGCTTCAAAGTCCTGAAATCATCACTTGTAACTCCGTTCTTGTTCCCCTTGCGCATGCCATCATCTCCATGCTTGTTCTTGCTCCAATGTTCATCCTTCTCCAAGCTAGGCCCTTCATTTGTAAGCAAAACAAATGTATCCAATTTAGGCAGCATCATATTCTCATGAACATTAGAATCATTACCAAGAAACGAAAGTACCTGGTAATTTAGTTGGCGTGCACGAGCTCTAGTAATTGGTCCAGTATGTATAGCAGCAGGGGCTATGGGTGTAACAATTGTATTGATGTCCTCATCAAGATATGTTCCTGATATATATCTTACTTGGGAGTTAGAAACTGAACAACGATTTACATGTTTACAATATCCTGAGGAGAGACGAGTTGCTGCTGCTGTTTGTGCTTTCACTAGTTTTGCATGTGTATGGTGGTCTGAACATTGTAGATTATATCCTATTCCAACTACTTGGGCTGCTTTGAAAACTGCTATGCGTACGCGTTGGGTTCCACCATATTATCAACGTGAATTGCTTCAAAAATTGCAGCGTTTAAGACAAGGGAAAAATTCTGTAGAAGAATATTATCAGGAATTACAAACTGGCATGATTAGATGTGGTATTGTTGAGGAGAATGAAGCTATGCTTGCACGTTTTCTGGGTGGATTAAATAGAGAGATTCAGACCATTCTAGACTATAAGGAGTATACTAATATCACTCGTTTATTCCATCTTGCTTGTAAAGCTGAACGTGAAGTGCAGGATCGACAAGCATTGGGGCGAACTAACTTTTCTGCAGGCCGACCTTCATCATGGACACCACGTGCATCTTCTGCTTCAACTGCACCAGCACCTCCATCCGGTGCCACCTCCAGCCGTGATACAAGAAAACAGGCACAACCACCATTATCTTCCAAGAGCGCACCTGCGGGTCCTGCACAGCGTTCTTCTTCTTCCATGGCATCAACAGGGCACACAAGTGATATTATTTGTCGTCGTTGTAAGGGAGGAGGTCATTATGCGAGGGAATGCAAATCTCCGCGTGTGATGATTGCTACCGCGGATGGTGGATATGAGTCCGCTAGTGACTATGATGAGGAGACATTGGCTCTTATTACACGTGAAGAACATGGTGGAGATGATTCTGATCATGAGACGCAATACATGGCTCCTGAAGACGCTGACAGGTATGAATGTTTAGTTGCTCAACGTGTTTTGAGTGTGCAGGTCACACAAGCTGAGCAAAATCAGAGGCACAATTTGTTCCATACCAAGGGAGTTGTGAAGGAACGTTCTGTGCACGTCATAATAGACGGAGGGAGCTGCAACAACTTGGCTAGCATGGAGATGGTGGAGAAGCTTTCTCTCACCACAAGACCACATCCACATCCTTACTACATCCAATGGTTCAACAACAGCGGCAAGGTTAAGGTAACACGTACTGTTCGTGTGCATTTTAGTATCTCTACATATGCTGATTATGTTGATTGTGATGTGGTACCTATGCAAGCATGTTCCTTATTACATGGTAGACCATGGCAATTTGATAAAAATTCTGTACACCATGGTAGAAACAATCACTATACTCTTGTTCATAAGGATAAAAATATTACTTTGCTTCCTATGACTCCTGATTCCATTTTGAAAGATGATATTAATAGAGCTAATAAAGCAAAACAGGAGAAGAATAAGAGTGAAAATCAGATTGTGGCAAAAGAATTTGAGCAACAAATGAAGCCTAATAATAAACCATCTAGTGTTGCTTCTGAAATTAAATTGAAAAGTGCATGTTTATTTGCCACCAAATCTGATATTGATGAGCTAGATTTCAGCAAATCTGTTTGCTATGCTTTTGTGTGCAAAGAGGCATTATTTTCATTCGAGGACGTGCCTTCCTCTTTGCCTCCTGCTGTCACTAACATTTTGCAGGAGTTCGCTGACGTTTTTCCACAAGACGTGCCACCGGGATTACCGCCTATTCGAGGGATTGAGCATCAGATTGACTTAATTCCCGGTGCTTCACTGCCAAACCGTGCACCATACCGTACCAATCCAGAGGAGACGAAGGAGATTATGCGTCAAGTACAAGAGCTTCTCGACAAAGGTGATATACGCGAACCCCTTAGTCCTTGTGCTGTTCCTATTATTCCAGTGCCGAAAAAGGATGGTACATCACGTATGTGTGTTGATTGTAGAGGCATTAATAATATTACTATTCGTTATCGTCATCCTATTCCTAGGCTAGATGATATGCTTGATGAATTGAGTGGCTCTACAATATTCTCCAAAGTTGATTTGCGTAGTGGCTACCATCAAATTCGTATGAAATTGGGAGATGAATGGAAAACATCATTTAAAACTAAGTTTGGATTATATGAGTGGTTAGTCATGCCTTTTGGGTTAACTAATGCACCTAGTACCTTCATGAGATTAATGAACGAAGTTTTACGTGCTTTCATTGGACGATTTGTGGTAGTTTACTTTGATGACATATTGATTTATAGCAGATCTTTGGAAGAATATTTGGAACATTTACGTGCTGTTTTTATTGCTCTACGTGATGCACGTTTGTTTGGTAACCTTGGGAAGTGCACCTTTTGCACCGACCGAGTATCTTTTCTTGGCTATGTTGTTACTCCACAGGGAATTGAAGTTGATAAAGCCAAGATTGAAGCTATTGAGAGTTGGCCGCAGCCCAAAACGGTCACACACGTGAGGAGTTTTCTTGGCCTCACTGGATTCTATAGGCGTTTTGTGAGAGATTTCAGCACCATTGCTGCACCTCTCAATGAGCTTACAAAGAAAGATGTGCCTTTTCTTTGGGGTACCGCACAGGAAGAAGCCTTGATGAGGACATGACTACCTTGGATATGATTGCATATATGCATATTTGTCAGGTGATTTCTAGTGCAAACTATTCAATAATCTATTTATGTTATCCAGAACAAAAATACTTCACACACTTTTGTGTTTTGTCTAATTGCAGGTGTATGGGACATTTGTACAATCCACATATGAAGATAAGGAAGAAAGAGATGTTTATTTGCTGTCCAAAAAGTTCTCTCACGTCACTTTTGGCCCAAGAGAAGATAGAGTCCAAGTCTTTCACGTTCTGGATTCAGATTCGGACTGCACAGACACACCTGACTCAAAACGCACACAAGTTTTTCATACGGACTCCGAATTGGGTGATTCTTTTTTTGTTGGAAACTAGATTTCGTGCACTTTCCAACCCAATTGGAATCACCTTCAAATTCTTCCGGAGCGTTGAGTTGTGGACGAAACAATCTAATGCTGCAGCAGAATCCGAGTCAAACTACAAGTCCAAAGGTGTTACATCACCTCCACTTGGGCCCATTGGCCTTGTACGACCTAGATTTAGTTTTAGGCTGCCTTGGGACGTCCTCCCACCTCCTTGGCCGCCACCCCTTGCTCCTATATAAGTAGATCCATCTAGTAGCTTTTCCTTGGGATTTGTTTAGTTAAAAGTTAGCCATTGCAACTTCGTGTATTTCGTTTGTGTCCAACGACCAGACCAAGACCGCTTACGGATCCCCACCTTTATCAATACTTCATATATACTCGCAATATTCAGATTGCTTTTATCATATTCTTGCTTGTTCTTCGATTGCTTGCAGGAATAGACCTTCGTGGTCAGGTTGATTGTGCTCCAGCGTGGTCAATAACCTTTCGGAGTTGGTTTAGCGATTGCTAAGGCGCAACGTCGTGCATGTTTGTAGTCGAATCGTCAAAGTCATCTTCACCAAATCGATAGTTATCATCTCATCGAAAGATCGGAACACCCCGCCTCTATCAAGTGGTATCAGTTTTCAGGTTGCTCGGTGAGATTTTACAGTTTTTCATAGTTTAGATCGCATCTGTCATTCATACCTAGAGTCCATGAAAAAGCCATAAAAAAAGTTAGATCTGTTCATCATTTATCCAAGCCAGTCCGAGCCTTTGCAATTTTCTATTCATTGCTTGCATAGTTGAATTATCGGTTGCATCGTCGTGTTAGTTGCTGGTCTTAGTGTCTAGTTCCTTTAGAGTTTCGAGTTCTGTTCACATTAGTCACGCCGCAGCTGCATCATTATCCCTTCCGCTGTCCACCATTCCATCCATTAATTTCCACCACGTGCTACGCACTGTTCATTGTCATAATCATAGTTGAGGTCATTCACATCTTCGCCTGATCCAATCTGCATCTTATCTAGTTTGTCTTGGAAAGAGGGAGAAAAAAAGATAGAGGAAAAAAAGAGAGGAAAAAAAAAGAAAAAGAGAGAAGAAAAAGAAAAAAAAGCGTGAGAAAAAAAAAGAGAGAAGAAAAAAAATCGGATCTATCTAGAATCAATCTCGTACCTGAATTCGGATTGGAATCTGTTTTGCGCACTGTTCAGTAAAACAGGTGTATCTTTCTCATACGAAGTCCGTTTTGGCTCCGTGAGTACTCAAATTGAAGCTAGCGACGAGCCGCATCTAAATAGTTGCAGAAGCTTATTCAATATTTGACACCTCAAAATCGGCTTCTAAATAGGTCTTTTTGCCCTCTGAAGTTCGTGAACACATCTTGTTCCAATTTTTTAGGCCAGTTTTACAATTCTTTGACTCCTCATATCAACTCGGAATTGGGTGATTCTTTTTTTGTTAGAAACTAGATTTCGTGCACTTTCCAACCCAATTGGAATCACCTTCAAATTCGTCCGGAGCGTTGAGTTGTGGACGAAACAATCTGATGCTGCAGCAGAATCCGAGTCAAACTACAAGTCCAAAGGTGTTACATCACCTCCACTTGGGCCCATTGGCCTTGTACGACCTAGATTTAGTTTTAGGCTGCCTTGGGACATCCTCCCACCTCCTTGGCCACCACCCCTTGCTCCTATATAAGTAGATCAATCTAGTAGCTTTTCCTTGGATTTGTTTAGTTAAAAGTTAGCCATTGCAACTTCGTGTACTTCGTTTGTGTCCAACGACCAGACCAAGACCGCTTACGGATCCCCACCTTTATCAATACTTCATATATACTCGCAATATTCAGATTGCTTTTATCATATTCTTGCTTGTTCTTCGATTGCTTGCAGGAATAGACCTTCGTGGTCAGGTTGATTGTGCTCCAGCGTGGTCAATAACCTTTCGGAGTTGGTTTAGCGATTGCTAAGGCGCAACGTCGTGCACGTTTGTAGTCGGATCGTCAAAGTCATCTTCACCAAATCGATAGTTATCATCTCATCGAAAGATCGGGACACCCCCGCCTCTATCAAGCCTTCTCCGTATTGAAAGATAAGTTGACACATGCTCCTTTACTCCAACTTCCTGATTTTAATAAGACTTTTGAGCTTGAATGTGATGCTAGTGGAATTGGATTAGGAGGTGTGTTATTACAAGATGGCAAACCCGTTGCATACTTTTCTGAAAAATTGAGTGGGCCTAGTCTGAATTATTCTACTTATGATAAAGAATTATATGCTCTTGTTCGGACTTTAGAAACATGGCAACATTATTTATGGCCCAAAGAATTTGTTATACATTCTGATCATGAATCTTTGAAACATATTAAAAGTCAAGCTAAACTGAATCGTAGACATGCTAAATGCGTTGAATTCATTGAGACTTTCCCTTATGTCATTAAACACAAGAAGGGAAAAGAAAATGTTATTGCTGATGCATTGTCTCGTCGCTATACTATGCTTTCACAACTTGACTTCAAAATATTTGGTTTGGAGACCATCAAAGATCAATATGTGCATGATG
>NW_025228093.1:80818-97034 GCF_018294505.1 Triticum aestivum
TTTGAAGCCTTATTTGGGTGAGGAAGATGAACTTTCGTCGAGGACGACTTCATTTCAAGAAGGGGAGGATGATGAGGACATCAATACCATTGTTACACCCACAGCCCCTACTACTACACATACGGGACCAACATCAATACCATTTTGAAAAGAAGTCGTCCTCGACGGAAACTCATCTTCCTCACCCAAATAAGGCTTCAAATCTGCAATGTTAAAAGTGGGACTAACCCCAAAATCTGCAGGCAGCTCAAGTTTATATGCAGTATCATTTATTTTCTCTAACACCTTAAAGGGACCATCAGCACGTGGCATTAGCTTTGATTTGCGCAAATCAGGAAATCTATCCTTACGCAAATGTAACCAAACAAGATCTCCAGGTGCAAACACAACATGTTTTCTACCCTTATCTCCAGCAAGTTTATATTTAGCATTCATGCGCTCAATGTTTTCCTTAGTTAACTCATGCATTTTTAAAATCAACTCAGCACGTTGTTTAGCATCAAAATTAACCTTCTCCGAAGATGGAAGAGGCAACAAATCAATAGGTGCACGAGGTAGGAAACCATACACAACTTCAAAAGGGCACATCTTAGTAGTAGAATGCAATGAACGATTATAAGCAAATTCTATATGAGGCAAGCATTCCTCCCACATTTTCTTATTATTCTTCAAAACAGCCCTAAGCATAGTAGACAACGTTCTATTGACTACTTCAGTTTGTCCATCAGTTTGGGGGTGACAAGTAGTACTAAAAAGCAGTTTAGTCCCCAACTTAGCCCATAAACATCTCCAAAAGTGGCTAAGAAATTTAGTATCACGATATGAAACAATAGTATTTGGCACACCATGCAAGCGAATAATTTCACGAAAGAACAAATCAGCAACATTAACAGCATCATCGCTTTTATGACATGGTATAAAGTGTGCCATTTTCGAGAATCTATCCACGACAACAAATATGCTATCCCTCCCCTTCTTTGTTCGAGGTAAACCTAAAACAAAGTCCATAGATATATCCTCCCAAGGAACACTAGGTACAGGCAAAGGCATATATAAACCATGAGGATTGAGTCGTGACTTAGCTTTTTGACTTGTAGTGCATCGAGCAATAAAACGCTCAACATCCCGTCTCATCTTTGGCCAAAAGAAATGTGTAGCAAGTACGTCCTCCGTCTTCTTCACGCCAAAGTGTCCCATTAATCCTCCTCCATGCGCCTCCTGCAACAACAAAAGACGAACGGAGCTAGCTGGAATGCATAGCTTGTTAGCACGAAACACAAATCCATCGTTAACGACAAACTTGTTCCACATTCTTCCTTCTTTACAATTCTGTATTACATCTTTAAAATCAGCATCATGCACATATTGATCTTTGATGGTCTCCAAACCAAATATTTTGAAGTCAAGTTGTGAAAGCATAGTATAGCGACGAGACAATGCATCAGCAATAACATTTTCTTTTCCCTTCTTGTGTTTAATGACATAAGGGAAAGTCTCAATGAATTCAACCCATTTAGCATGTCTACGATTCAGTTTAGCTTGACTTTTAATATGTTTCAAAGATTCATGATCAGAATGTATAACAAATTATTTGGGCCATAAATAATGTTGCCATGTTTCTAAAGTACGAACAAGAGCATATAATTCTTTATCATAAGTAGAATAATTCAGACTAGGCCCACTCAATTTTTCAGAAAAGTATGCAACAGGTTTGCCATCTTGTAATAACACACCTCCTAATCCAATTCCACTAGCATCACATTCAAGCTCAAAAGTCTTACTAAAATCAGGAAGTTGGAGTAAAGGAGCGTGTGTCAACTTATCTTTCAATACCGTGAAGGCTTCTTCCTGTGCGGTACCCCAAAGAAAAGGCACATCTTTCTTTGTAAGCTCATTGAGAGGTGCAGCAATGGTGCTGAAATCTCTCACAAAACGCCTATAGAATCCAGCGAGGCCAAGAAAACTCCTCACTTGTGTGACCGTTTTGGGCTGCGGCCAACTCTCAATAGCTTCAATCTTGGCTTTATCAACTTCAATTCCCTGTGGAATAACAACATAGCCAAGAAAAGATACTCGGTCGGTGCAAAAGGTGCACTTCCGAAGGTTACCAAACAAACGTGCATCACGTAGAGCAATAAAAACAGCACGTAAATGTTCCAAATGTTCTTCCAAAGATCTGCTATAAATCAATATGTCATCAAAGTAAACTACCACAAATCGTCCAATGAAAGCACGTAAAACTTCGTTCATTAATCTCATGAAAGTACTAGGTGCATTAGTTAACCCAAAAGGCATGACTAACCACTCATATAATCCAAACTTAGTTTTAAATGCTGTTTTCCATTCATCTCCCAATTTCATACGAATTTGATGGTAGCCACTACGCAAATCAACTTTGGAGAATATTGTACAGCCACTCAATTCATCAAGCATATCATCTAGCCTAGGAATAGGATGACGATAACGAATAGTAATATTATTAATGCCTCTACAATCAACACACATACGTGATGTACCATCCTTTTTCGGCACTAGAATAATAGGAACAGCACAAGGACTAAGGGATTCGCGTATATAACCTTTGTCAAGAAGCTCTTGTACTTGACGCATAATCTCCTTCGTCTCCTCTGGATTGGTACGGTATGGTGCACGGTTTGGCAGTGAAGCACCGGGAATTAAGTCAATCTGATGCTCAATCCCTCGAATAGGCGGTAATCCCGGTGGCACGTCTTGTGGAAACACGTCAGCGAACTCCTGCAAAATGTTAGTGGCAGCAGGAGGCAAAGAGGAAGGCACGTCCTCGAATGAAAATAATGCCTCTTTGCACACAAAAGCATAGCAAACAGATTTGCTGAAATCTAGCTCATCAATATCAGATTTGGTGGCAAATAAACATGCACTTTTCAATTTAATTTCAGAAGCAACACTAGATGGTTTATTATTAGGCTTTATTTGTTGCTCAAATTCTTTTGCCACAATCTGATTTTCACTCTTATTCTTCTCCTGTTGTGCTTTATTAGCTCTATTAATATCATCTTTCAAAATGGAATCAGGAGTCATAGGAAGCAAAGTAATATTTTTATCCTTATGAACAAGAGTATAGTGATTGTTTCTACCATGGTGTACAGAATTTTTATCAAATTGCCATGGTCTACCAAGTAATAAGGAACATGCTTGCATAGGTACCACATCACAATCAACATAATCAGCATATGTAGAGATACTAAAATGCACACGAACAGTACGTGTTACCTTAACCTTGCCGCTGTTGTTGAACCATTGGATGTAGTAAGGATGTGGATGTGGTCTTGTGGTGAGAGAAAGCTTCTTGATAGAGGCAAAGGTGTCCCGTCTTTCGATGAGATAGTGGATTTCGCTTTGGTGGAAGTCGACTTTGACGATCCGACTACGAACGTGCGAGGACGTCGCGCCTTAGCAATCGCTAAACCAACTCCGAGAGGTTATTGACCACGCCGGAGCACGATCAACCTGACCACGAGGGTCTGTTTCCTGCGAGCAAACGAAGAACAAGCAAGAAACTGAGATTGCAATCTGGATATTGCGAATATAAGATGAAAGCTTTATTGATCAAGGTGGGGTTCTGTGACGCCTTTGTCTGGTCGTTGAACACAAACGAAGTACGCGAAGTTGCAGCTATGGCGAACTTTTAGTCTAAACAAAACCCAAAGTCTAAACGATGCCCTAAGGGCTGTATATATGGAGGAAGAGGGGGGGAATTTCGTGGCCCTTGGTGGAGGGGTCCGAAATCAACCCTATCTCTTGTTTCCCCACACATACGGACTCTAAAAATAGCCTATACTTATGTATTTCGAAATTACATGGGCCTGGCCCAATAATAAGGTGACGCAGCACCTAAAATAGCCTCGGGACGAAATTTATGAAGTGGCATCTTGTATATTTCGTCCAAGGCTTCATGCACACATTATGGTGGCTTCAAAGTCCTGAAATCATCACTTGTAACTCCGTTCTTGTTCCCCTTGCACATGCCATCATCTCCATGCTTGTTCTTGCTCCAATGTTCATCCTTCTCCAAGCTAGGCCCTTCATTTGTAAGCAAAACAAATGTATCCAATTTAGGCAGCATCATATTCTCATGAACATTAGAATCATTACCAAGAAACGAAAGTACCTGATAATTTAGTTGGCGTGCACGAGCTCTAGTAATTGGTCCAGTATGTATAGCAGCAGGGGCTGTGGGTGTAACAATTGTATTGATGTCCTCATCATCCTCCCCTTCTTGAAATGAAGTCGTCCTCGACGGAAGTTCATCTTCCTCACCCAAATAAGGCTTCAAATCTGCAATGTTAAAAGTGGGATTAACCCCAAAATCTGCAGGCAGCTCAAGTTTATATGCATTATCATTTATTTTCTCTAACACCTTAAAGGGACCATCAGCATGTGGCATTAACTTTGATTTGCGCAAATCAGGAAATCTATCCTTACGCAAATGTAACCAAACAATATCTCCAGGTGCAAACACAACATGTTTTCTACCCTTATCTCCAGCAAGTTTATATTTAGCATTCATGCGCTCAATGTTTTCCTTAGTTAACTCATGCATTTTTTAAATCAATTCAGCACGTTGTTTAGCATCAAAATTAACCTTCTCCGAAGATGGAAGAGGCAACAAATCAATAGGTGCACGAGGTAGGAAACCATACACAACTTCAAAAGGGCACATCTTAGTAGTAGAATGCAATGAACGATTATAAGCAAATTCAATATGAGGCAAGCATTCCTCCCACATTTTCTTATTATTCTTCAAAACAGCCCTAAGCATAGTAGACAACGTTCTATTGACTACTTCAGTTTGTCCATCAGTTTGGGGGTGACAAGTAGTACTAAAAAGCAGTTTAGTCCCCAACTTAGCCCATAAACATCTCCAAAAGTGGCTAAGAAATTTAGTATCACGATCTGAAACAATAGTATTTGGCACACCATGCAAGCGAATAATTTCACGAAAGAACAAATCAGCAACATTAACAACATCATCGCTTTTATGACATGGTATAAAGTGTGCCATTTTCGAGAATCTATCCACGACAACAAATATGCTATCCCTCCCCTTCTTTGTTCGAGGTAAACCTAAAACAAAGTCCATAGATATATCCTCCCAAGGAACACTAGGTACAGGCAAAGGCATATATAAACCATGAGGATATAGTCGTGACTTAGCTTTTTGACATGTAGTGCATCGAGCAATAAAACGCTTAACATCCCGTCTCATCTTTGGCCAAAAGAAATGTCTAGCAAGTACGTCCTCCGTCTTCTTCACGCCAAAGTGTCCCATTAATCCTCCTCCATGCGCCTCCTGCAACAACAAAAGACGAACTGAGCTAGCTGGAATGCATAGCTTGTTAGCACGAAACACAAATCCATCGTTAACGACAAACTTGTTCCACATTCTTCCTTCTTTACAATTCTGCATTACATCTTTAAAATCAGCATCATGCACATATTGATCTTTGATGGTCTCCAAACCAAATATTTTGAAGTCAAGTTGTGAAAGCATAGTATAGCGACGAGACAATGCATCAGCAATAACATTTTCTTTTCCCTTCTTGTGTTTAATGACATAAGGGAAAGTCTCAATGAATTCAACGCATTTAGCATGTCTACGATTCAGTTTAGCTTGACTTTTAATATGTTTCAAAGATTCATGATCAGAATGTATAACAAATTCTTTGGGCCATAAATAATGTTGCCATGTTTCTAAAGTCCGAACAAGAGCATATAATTCCTTATCATAAGTAGAATAATTCAGACTAGGCCCACTCAATTTTTCAGAAAAGTATGCAACGGGTTTGCCATCTTGTAATAACACACCTCCTAATCCAATTCCACTAGCATCACATTCAAGCTCAAAAGTCTTATTAAAATCAGGAAGTTGGAGTAAAGGAGCATGTGTCAACTTATCTTTCAATACCGTGAAGGCTTCTTCCTGTGCGGTACCCCAAAGAAAAGGCACATCTTTCTTTGTAAGCTCATTGAGAGGTGCAGCAATGGTGCTGAAATCTCTCACAAAACGCCTATAGAATCCAGCGAGGCCAAGAAAACTCCTCACTTGTGTGATCGTTTTGGGTTGCGGCCAACTCTCAATAGCTTCAATCTTGGCTTTATCAACTTCAATTCCCTGTGGAGTAACAACATAGCCAAGAAAAGATACTCGGTCGGTGCAAAAGGTGCACTTCCCAAGGTTACCAAACAAACGTGCATCACGTAGAGCAATAAAAACAGCACGTAAATGTTCCAAACGTTCTTCCAAAGATCTGCTATAAATCAATATGTCATCAAAGTAAACTA
Organism: Triticum aestivum; assembly: GCF_018294505.1. Taxonomy (NCBI): domain Eukaryota; kingdom Viridiplantae; phylum Streptophyta; class Magnoliopsida; order Poales; family Poaceae; genus Triticum; species Triticum aestivum. Next base: position 87,143 of record NW_025228093.1, read on the forward strand.
CCACAAATCGTCCAATGAAAGCACGTAAAACTTCGTTCATTAATCTCATGAAAGTACTAGGTGCATTAGTTAACCCAAAAGGCATGACTAACCACTCATATAATCCAAACTTAGTTTTGTATGCTGTTTTCCATTCATCTCCCAATTTCATACGAATTTGATGGTATCCACTACGTAAATCAACTTTGGAGAATATTGTAGAGCCACTCAATTCATCAAGCATATCATCTAGCCTAGGAATAGGATGACGATAACGAATAGTAATATTATTAATGCCTCTACAATCAACACACATACGTGATTTACCATCCTTTTTCGGCACTAGAATAATAGGAACAGCACAAGGACTAAGGGATTCGCGTATATAACCTTTGTCGAGAAGCTCTTGTACTTGACGCATAATCTCCTTCGTCTCCTCTGGATTGGTACGGTATGGTGCACGGTTTGGCAGTGAAGCACCGGGAATTAAGTCAATCTGATGCTCAATCCCTCGAATAGGCGGTAATCCCGGTGGCACGTCTTGTGGAAAGACGTCAGCAAACTCCTGCAAAATGTTAGTGACAGCAGGAGGCAAAGAGGAAGGCACGTCCTCGAATGAAAATAATGCCTCTTTGCACACAAAAGCATAGCAAACAGATTTGCTGAAATCTAGCTCATCAATATCAGATTTGGTGGCAAATAAACATGCACTTTTCAATTTAATTTCATCAGCAACACTAGATGGTTTATTATTAGACTTCATTTGTTGCTCAAATTCTTTTGCCACAATCTGATTTTCACTCTTATTCGTCTCCTGTTTTGCTTTATTAGCTCTATTAATATCATCTTTCAAAATGGAATCAGGAGTCATAGGAAGCAAAGTAATATTTTTATCCTTATGAACAAGAGTATAGTGATTGTTTCTACCATGGTGTACAGAATTTTTATCAAATTGCCATGGTCTACCACGTAATAAGGAACATGCTTGCATAGGTACCACATCACAATCAACATAATCAGCATATGTAGAGATACTAAAATGCACACGAACAGTACGTGTTACCTTAACCTTGCCGCTGTTGTTGAACCATTGGATGTAGTAAGGATGTGGATGTGGTCTTGTGGTGAGAGAAAGCTTCTCCACCATCTCCATGCTAGCCAAGTTGTTGCAGCTCCCTCCGTCTATTATGACGCGCACAGAACGTTCCTTCACAACTCCCTTGGTATGGAACAAATTGTGCCTCTGATTTTGCTCAGCTTGTGTGACCTGCACACTCAAAACACGTTGAGCAACTAAACATTCATACCTATCAGCGTCTTCAGGAGCCATGTATTGCGTCTCATGAGCAGAATCATCTCCACCATGTTCTTCACGTGTAATAAGAGCCAATGTCTCCTCATCATAGTCACTAGCGGACTCATATCCACCATCCGCGGTAGCAATTATCACACGCGGAGATTTGCATTCCCTCGCATAATGACCTCCTCCCTTACAACGACGACAAATAATATCACTTGTGTGCCCTGTTGATGCCATGGAAGAAGAAGAACGCTGTGCAGGCCCCGCAGGTGCGCTCTTGGCAGATAATGGTGGTTGTGCCTGTTTTCTTGTATCACGACTGGAGGTGGCACCTGATGGAGGTGCTGGTGCAGTTGAAGTAGAAGATGCACGTGGTGTCCATGATGAAGGTCGGCCTGCAGAAAAGTTAGTTCGCCCCAATGCTTGTCGATCCTGCACTTCACGTTCAGCTTTACAAGCAAGATGGAATAAACGAGTGATATTAGTATACTCCTTATAGTCTAGAATGGTCTGAATCTCTCTATTTAATCCACCCAGAAAACATGCAAGCATAGCTTCATTCTCCTCAACAATACCACATCTAATCATGCCAGTTTGTAATTCCTGATAATATTCTTCTACAGAATTTTTCCCTTGTCTTAAACGCTGCAATTTTTGAAGCAATTCGTGTTGATAATATGGTGGAACCCAATGCGTACGCATAGCAGTTTTCAAAGCAGCCCAACTAGTTGGAATAGGATATAATCTACAATGTTCAGACCACCATACACATGCAAAACTAGTGAAAGCACAAACAGCAGCAGCAACTCGTCTCTCCTCAGGATATTGTAAACATGTAAATCGTTGTTCAGTTTCTAACTCCCAAGTAAGATATATATCAGGAACATATCTACCCTCAAATGGTGGAATATTCAATTTCAGTTTAGGAATATGGACATCATCTCGTACCTGAGGTGGTGGTGCAGGCCTACCATTACGAATATATACCTGAGGTCGACCTGCTGGTGGTGGTGCTGGTGGCTGCTCGTAGATCTGATTTTGATTAACCTCATCCTCATAATCGCCCGCATACTCATCATCCTCCTGGGTACCAGCAGCAGCAGTAGCAGGAGCCAAAGAAGCACCAACAACAGTAGCAGCAGCACCAGAATTTTGTCCTGGCTCAATAGGAACACGCTGTGCTCGTCCATACTGATTCGGAAGGGGGCGTAGTTGTTGTTGTTGCAGAGGTGCGACAGGTGCAGGCAGTGGTGGAAGACGCGCAAGCAGTTCGTTAAATCTGTTATCGAGCTTTGTTTCGAACGTCTTCTCAAGGCCAGTGATCTTCTCCATGGCCTCTTCAAAATTGTTCAGCACATCTTGTACCTGTTCAGTCATCATTTGCTGAAACTTATCATGAAGCTCCTTGTTCGATAAGTTCTCCCAGTCAATCTCGTGGGCTTGTGATCCTGGCATGGTTAGCAGCAATAGAAACACACAAGAATATGATCCTACAGACTACTAAGAAGTGGTGGTGGTGTATCACAAATCCGTCAAGCAAATCTCAAATTCTTACCAGTTCTTACCCAGCAGCAGGCGGTGATCGGCAACCGTTGTAGTCAAAAACTCTCAAAGCTTGGATAGAGCGATTACCAGGGAGAGTAAAACACACGACGTAGATGTATGTGGAGCTGGGAAGGCTTATAGTATGGTAGCAAAAAGGGTCAGCAATAATCAATTCAGAGATGCAAAGTTGAATAAACGCTCAACGACGGTACTGTGCTGGTCCTAGGCTAGACTGTGCTAGAGACGCGAGCCTAGAACACCAACAAAATCACGGCGCGGCATGTAAACAAGGGAAAAGCACACTCTGAAATTTTTGTCGCTCTTTTTTTTGCGAAAAATCACTATAATGGCGAGTGTCTCAAAACTCTTCCTAGGTCGAACTGACAGGATGGGCACGAAATTTTTTTTCGACCAAATTTTTTTTTCCGACTGCCCGGACCCAAAAACTGGAAACGGGTCAAGAAAAACTTTATATAGTGGCACCTGTCTCAAAACACTCAGAAACACCTAAAAATAGGATAGCCAGAAATTTTTTCGAAAAATGCGTTGTCGAAAAATTTTGGGCCTAAACGGAGTGTGGTTTCCCGAAACCTACTCCGGCAAGGAAACACGAATCGGAAACTAGATGGATCTCGAAAACAAACCTAATAAGCAAGGAACTCGGATTGGTGGTGGATAGATGGTGGTGGTATATGGCAGCGGTGGTGGTAGCGGTGGTAGTATATGGATATGGATCGGTGGTGGTATATGGACACGGATTGGTGGTGGCATATGGATACGGATTCGGAGCGGTGGTGGTAGATGGCAGGGGCGATGATGATGGTGCGGCGGCGGCGTGACAACTTATGACCAGAACTCGAAACTCTAAAAGACTAGACTCTAAGACCAGCAACTAGACCGACGATGCAACCGCAAATTCAACAAAGCAAAACCCTAAAAAGATTATGCAAAGGCTCAGATTGGTTCGGATATGATGAACTAACCCTAATTTTTTTTGTGGCTTTTTCGTGGACTGTAGGTATGAAGAACAGACTCGATCTAAACTACGAAAAACTGTAAAATCTCACCGAGCAACCTGGCTCTGATACCACTTGATAGAGGCAAAGGTGTCCCGTCTTTCGATGAGATGATGGATATCGCTTTGGTGGAAGTCGACTTTGTCGATCCGACTACGAATGTGCGAGGACGTCGCGCCTTAGCAATCGCTAAACCAACTCCGAGAGGTTATTGACCACGCCGGAGCACGATCAACCTGACCACGAGGGTCTGTTTCCTGCGAGCAAACGAAGAACAAGCAAGAAACTGAGATTGCAATCTGGATATTGCGAATATAAGATGAAAGCTTTATTGATCAAGGTGGGGTTCTGTGACGCCTTTGTCTGGTCGTTGAACACAAACGGAGTACGCGAAGTTGCAGCTATGGCGAAATTTTAATCTAAACAAAACCCAAAGTCTAAACGATGCCCTAAGGGCTGTATATATGGAGGAAGAGGGGGGAATTTCGTGGCCCTTGGTGGAGGGGTCCGAAATCAACCCTATCTCTTATTTCCCCACATATACGGACTCTAAAAATAGCCTATACTTATGTATTTCGAAATTACATGGGCCTGGCCCAATAATAAGGTGACGCAGCACCTAAAATAGCCTCGGGACGAAATTTATGAAGTGGCATCTTGTATATTTCGTCCAAGGCTTCATGCACCCATTATGGTGGCTTCAAAGTCCTGAAATCATCACTTGTAACTCCGTTCTTGTTCCCCTTGCGCATGCCATCATCTCCATGCTTGTTCTTGCTCCAATGTTCATCCTTCTCCAAGCTAGGCCCTTCATTTGTAAGCAAAACAAATATATCCAATTTAGGCAGCATCATATTCTCATGAACATTAGAATCATTACCAAGAAACGAAAGTACCTGGTAATTTAGTTGGCGTGCACGAGCTCTAGTAATTGGTCCAGTATGTATAGCAGCAGGGGCTGTGGGTGTAACAATTGTATTGATGTCCTCATCATCGCTTCGTCCAACAATACCGCCGAACCGAAGTATGACATGCTGGTAAGCAGTATGACTTATATCGCCCACAACTCACTTGTGTTCTACTCGTGCATATAACATCAACATATAAAACCTAGGCTCGGATGCCACTGTTGGGGAACGTAGTAATTTAAAAAAAATCCTACGCACACGCAAGATCATGGTGATGCATAGAAACGAGAGGGGAGAGTGTGATCTACGTACCCTTGTAGATCGACAACGGAAGCGTTTGGTTGATGTAGTCATACGTCTTCATGGCCCGACCGATCAAGCACCGAAACTACGACACCTCTGAGTTCTAGCACACGTTCAGCTCGATGATGATCCCCGGACTCCGATCCAGCAAAGTGTCGGGGAAGAGTTCCGTCAACACGACGGCGTGGTGACGATCTTGATGCACTACCGTCGTAGGGCTTCGCCTAAGCACCGCTACAGTATTATCGAGGACTATGGTGGAAGGGGGCACCGCACACGGCTAAGAGTATGATCACGTGGATCAACTTGTCTCTAGGGGTGCCCCTTGCCTCCGTATATAAAGGATCCAAGGGGGGGGGGGGTGCGGCCGGCCCTAGTAGGAGGCGCGCAGGAGTTGTCCTACTCCTACCGGGAGTAGGACTCCCCTCCCTTTCCTTGTCCAAGTAGGAGAGGGGGAAGGAGAGAAGGAAAAGGGGGGGCGCCGCCCCTCCCTCCTTGTCCAATTCGGACTATGGGGAGAGGGGGCGCGCGGCCTGCCCTGGCAGCCCCTCCTCTTCTCCACTTTAGGCCCATGAGGCCCATTAACCCCCCGGTGGGTTCCGGTAACCCCCCCGGTGCTCCGGTTTTATCCGAAACTTCCCCGGAACACTTCCGGTGTCCGAATATAGTCGTCCAATATATCAATCTTTATGTCTCGACCATTTCGAGACTCCTCGTCATGTCCGTGATCACATCCGGGACTCCGAACAACCTTCGGTAAATCAAAATGCATAAACTCATAATATAACTGTCATCGTAACCTTAAGCATGCGGACCCTACGGGTTCGAGAACAATGTAGACATGACCGAGACACGTCTCCGGTCAATAACCAATAGCAGAACCTGGATGCTCATATTGGCTCCTACATATTCTACGAAGATCTTTATCGGTCAGACCGCATAACAACATACGTTGTTCCCTTTGTCATCGGTATGTTACTTGCCCGAGATTCGATCGTCGGTATCCCATACCTAGTTCAATCTTGTTACCGGAAAGTCTCTTTACTCGTTCCGTAATACATCATCTCGCAACTAACTCATTAGTTGCATTGCTTGCAAGGCTTATGTGATGTGTATTACCGAGAGGACCCAGAGATACCTCTCCGACAATCGGAGTGACAAATCCTAATCTTGAAATACGCCAACCCAACATGTACCTTTGGAGACACCTGTAGAGCACCTTTATAATCACCCATTTACGTTGTGACGTTTGGTAGCACACAAAGTGTTCCTCTGGCAAACGGGAGTTGCATAATCTCATAGTCATAGGAACATGTATAAGTCATGAAGAAAGCAATAGCAACATACTAAACGATCGGGTGCTAAGCTAATGGAATGGGTCATGTCAATCAGATCATTCACCTAATGATGTGATCCCGTTAATCAAATAACAACTCTTTGTTCATGGTTAGGAAACATAACCATCTTTGATTAACGAGCTAGTCAAGTAGAGGCATACTAGTGACACTCTGTTTGTCTATGTATTCACACATGTATTATGTTTCCGGTTAATACAATTCTAGCATGAATAACAAACATTTATCATGATATAAGGAAATAAATAATAACTTTATTATTGCCTCTAGGGCATATTTCCTTCAGTTCATTGATGATATCCTAGTTTACTCGAAGAATGAAGAGGAGCATAAGGAGCATTTGCGTTTGGTACTTGGAAAGCTCAGAGAACATCAGTTATATGCCAAGTTTAGCAAATGTGAGTTTTGGTTGAAGGAAGTTGGATTCCTCGGACACGTTATATCTGGAGAAGGTATAGCAGTAGATCCCACTAAGGTTGACACTGTGACAAATTGGGAAGCCCCAACAACAGTTGGAGAGATCCGGAGTTTTCTTGGACTCGCAGGATACTATCGGAGATTCATTGAAAACTTCTCAAAGATTGCGAAGCCTATGACGGAATTGTTGAAGAAAGATACCAAGTTCAAATGGACTGAAGAATGTGAGGCTAGTTTCCAGGAGTTGAAGAAACGTTTGGTTACATCACCTGTGTTGATTTTGCCAGATCAGACCAAGGATTATGAGGTGTATTGCGAAGCTTCACGTCGAGGACTTGGAGCAGTGCTTATGCAGGAAGGAAGAGTTGTTTCATATGCCTCACGACAGCTTAAGCCTCATGAGTTGAATTATGCCACGCATGATTTGGATTTAGCAGCCGTAGTGCATGCGTTGAAGACTTGGAGAAATTTTCTCATTGGAAACAATTGTGAGGTATACACGGATCACAAGAGTTTGAAGTATATCTTCACGCAGAAGGAGTTAAATCTCAGGCAGAGGAGATGGTTGGAGCTCATTAAGGATTATGATATGAGATTGCATTATCATCCCGGAAAGGCTAACGTAGTAGCTGACGCATTGAGCCATAAAAGCCATGTCAACACCCTAATGACAGGAGATTTACCAAGAGAGTTAGCCGAGAATCTTGTGAGCTATGTTTGGAGATAGTTCCGGGAGGCTATGTAGAAGCATTGGAGATTCAGTCTACTCTGATGGATAAGATCAGAGAAGCCCAGAAGACTGACAAGGATATTTCTTCTATTAAGGGGAAAATGAGCAAAGGAAAAGCTAAAGGATTTCGTGAGGATGAGCACGATACCCTATGGTTTGAAGACCGTGTCTATGTGCCCAATGACCCAGAGATCAGGAAGTTGATTCTGCAAGATGCCCATGATTCACCATATTCGATTCACCCAGGAAATACCAAGATGTATCTGGATTTGAAGGATATTTTCTGGTGGACCGGAATGAAGAAGGATATTGCGGAGTATGTAGCAGTTTGTGATGTATGTCAGAGAGTAAAGGCAGAGCATCAGAAGCCAGCCAGATTGCTACAGCCATTGCCAATACCCGAATGGAAGTGGGATAAGCTAGGCATGGATTTTATTATAGGTTTGCCCAGAACTCGTTCAGGCTATGACTCGATTTGGGTAGTAGTCGATCGTTTGACAAAGGTAGCTCATTTCATCCCAGTGAAGACTACCTATACTAGTGCCAAATTGGCAAAGATATACATGACCAGGATCGTATGTCTGCATGGAGTTCCAAGGAGCATTGTATCAGATAGAGAAACCCAGTTTACCTCAAAGTTCTGGAATCAGTTGCATGAAACTTTGGGTACTAGGCTAGAAATCAGTACATCTTTCCATCCGCAAACAGATGGACAGACTGAGAGAGTAAATCAGATTTTGGAGGATATGCTGAGAGCTTGTGCGCTAGATTATGGATCTAGTTGGGACGACAATTTGCCATATGCAGAGTTCTCTTACAACAACAGTTATCAATCCAGTTTGAAGATGGCCCCTTTCGAAGCCTTGTACGGAAGGAGGTGCAGGACCCCACTGTCATGGGATGAAGTTGCAGACCGCCAGTTGTTTGGACCGGATCTGATTAAGGAGTCTAAACAGAAGGTGAAATTGATTCGCGATAGGCTTAAGGTAGCCCAGTCCAGGCAGAAGAGCTACGCAGATTCTAAACGCAAGGAGGCAGTTTACGAAGTCGGCGACCGAGTTTATCTTCGAGGATCTCCACTTCGAGGAGTTAAGCGCTTTGGAGTTAAGGGAAAGTTAGCGCCACGTTTTGTAGGACCATGCAAGGTTTTGGAGCGTATGGGAGAAGTAGCTTATAAGTTGGAATTGCCTGAAGGATTGTCAGGAGTTCATGACGTGTTCCACGTTTCCCAGTTCAAGAAGTGCCATGCAGAGATGCCTGATATACCGCTGAGAGATACAATGCCGCTGGAAGCGATTCAGTTGGACAGTGATTTGACCTATGAGGAGAAACCAGTTAAGATACTTGAGTATGCCAGCCGAGTAACCCGCAACAAGGTTGTCAAGTTTTGCAAAGTTCAGTGGAGCCACCACACGGAGGATGAAGCCACCTGGGTGCGAGAGGAAGATTTGCTGAAGGACCACCCTCACCTATTTTTTAGCCAACCCGAATCTGGAGGGCGAGATTCATCTTAACGGGGGGTAGGTTTGTAACATCCCAAATTTTCAATTTGGAATGTTATACAATAGATCATCACTGCATATCATATTTATTTGCATTTTGGGTTGATACTAGAAATTCTACGCAACTCAAGGACCCTCGGAGAGAGTTGGGGATTTCGTTATTTTCATGTTTGAGTTTTCTCAAATTTTGAAAAATAGGATCATTTGATTTTATTTATTTTATCTTCAATTATTTCTATTATCAAAATTGAGAGGGAATAAAATGACTTTCCCGAAATAAAGAAATATTGAGGATTTAATAAAAAAATCAAATAAGGTTTTATTCTAGAGTTTTTCGTGGTTTTATTTGAATTTAGGAAAAAATGCATGTTTTCAAAAATTGCATTTAGGGCCAAGAAAATGTTCATCATGTTCTAAATATTTTATTTAGACAGTGAAAATTTGTTTTGGCAATTTTAGATTTTTATTTATTTTTCTAGAATTTTTCTTAGTTTCGGTGAAATTGTTTAAAAAAAACCCCGCGCCCGACTGGGCCAAAGGCCCTGCCGAGCAAGGCCGGCCCGCCAGGCCACCACTTCCCTTGCCGAGCTGCCGCCGGACTCGGGGAGACCGAGCCGGGCACGCACGCGCCACCAACCCCCTCCACAAGCAAGGCCGCCCTCTCTCTTAAATAGCCACCCCGGGGCCCCTCTGGGAGCCCCGAGTCGCCACCCGCTGCCGCCGCACGCCGCCGCCGCTGCTGCCGCACGCCGCCACCGCTGCTGCCGCCGCCCCGCCGCTGCCGCTGCCCACCGGAAGCCCCGCCGGACCGAGCCGAGGTAGCCGCCCCACCGCCCG
>NW_025228093.1:97364-126854 GCF_018294505.1 Triticum aestivum
GGTTTTCTGAGAAAAACCGATTTGGTTTTTTTGAAAACCCTAGTTTTCGTTTTTTTAAACAGATCATTTTTTTCGGTTTATTTATTTAGCAAGCGTTCGCTCGTCCGTTCGTTTTACCAAATGCGTTCATCGTTTAGTTCTAGAAAATGAACGTTCATTCGTTATTCTGTTCGTCGTTTTTCTTTTTCTCAGATTAATCCGCGATTATTTCTGATCCGATTTTCGTTCTAGTTTAATTTTTTCGCTCGTTTATCGGAATCAGGCGATTCAAGCGCCTGCAGTTTCGTCTCGAAACCCTCTTTCCGTTTAACCAACTCAAACAAGTTTTTGCCTCATTGAAATTTGACCTAGATTTAGATTAGTAAACGATGCTTGTTTCGTTTGCCGTTTGTCTTTCGTTGCTTCGTTTGTTTTGATTCTTTTTGCCAACCGGAGTTCTTAAGTTGAACTATGTGGTTAGATCTCTTATTCGAGTTTTACCTATGCATTAGATGAGTACTTATTGTGTGCTTGTTTATTTGCGATAGAGTACCCGGAGTGCGCCGCTTGCTACTTCGAATCGCTAGGTTTCACGGATCATCAGCAAGGCAAGTAACACTTTGATCATACTTCCTATTACCCAGTTTTATTGCATTAGATCAATCCTCACACATTGCATGATTAGGATCTAATTAAATTGTAGGTTCGGGAAGTAGATGAGGTAGTACCTATGATGAGGACATCAATACCATTGTTACACCCACAGGCCCTGCTGCTATACATACTGGACCAATTACTAGAGCTCGCGCACGCCAACTAAATTACCACGTACTTTCGTTTCTTGGTAATGATTCTAATGTTCATGAGAATATGATGCTGCCTAAATTGGATACATTTGTTTTGCTTACAAATGAAGGGCCTAGCTTGGAGAAGGATGAACATTGGAGCAAGAACAATCATGGAGATGATGGCATGCGCAAGGGGAACAAGAACGGAGTTACAAGTGATGATTTCAGGACTTTGAAGCCACCATAATGGGTGCATGAAGCCTTGGACGAAATATACAAGATGCCACTTCATAAATTTCGTCCCGAGGCTATTTTAGGTGCTGCGTCACCTTATTATTGGGCCAGGCCCATGTAATTTCGAAATACATAAGTATAGGCTACTTTTAGAGTCCGTATGTGTGGGGAAACAAGAGATAGGGTTGATTTCGGACCCCTCCACCAAGGGCCACGAAATTCCCCCCCCCCTCTTCCTCCATATATACAGCCCTTAGGGCATCGTTTAGACTTTGGGTTTTGTTTAGATTAAAAGTTCGCCATAGCTGCAACTTCGCGTACTTCCTTTGTGTTCAACGACCAGACAAAGGCGTCACAGAACCCCACCTTGATCAATAAAGCTTTCATCTTATATTCGCAATATCCAGATTGCAATCTCAGTTTCTTGCTTGTTCTTCGTTTGCTCGCAGGAAACAGACCCTCGTGGTCAGGTTGATCGTGCTCCGGCGTGGTCAATAACCTCTCGGAGTTGGTTTAGCGATTGCTAAGGCGCGACGTCCTCGCACGTTCGTAGTCGGATCGTCAAAGTCGACTTCCACCAAAGCGAAATCCATCATCTCATCGAAAGACGGGACACCTCCGCCTCTATCAAGTGGTATCAGATTTCCAGGTTGCTCGGTGAGGTTTTACAGTTTTTCGTAGTTTAGATCGTGTCTGTTCTTCATACCTACAGTCCACGAAAAAGCCAAAAAAAAAAAATTAGGGTTAGTTCATCATATCCGAACCAATCTGAGCCTTTGCATAATCTTTTTAGGATTTTGCTTTGTTGAATTTGCGGTTGCATCGTCGTGTCTAGTTGCTGGTCTTAGAGTCTAGTCTTTTAGAGTTTCGAGTTCTGGTCATAAGTTGTCACGCCGCCGCCGCACCATCATCATCGCCCCTGCCATCTACCACCACCGCTTATCCGCCACCGCTCCGAATCCGTATCCATATACCACCACCAATCCGTGTCCATATACCACCACCGATCCATATCCATATACTACCACCGCTACCACCATCGCTGCCATATACCACCACCATATATCCACCACCAATCCGAGTTCCTTGCATATTAGGTTTGTTTTCGAGATCCATCTAGATTCCGATTCGTGTTTCCTTGCCGGAGTAGGTTTCGGAAAAAAAAAGAGTCGGGTAGCCACGCTCCGTTTAGGCCCAAAATTTTTCGAAAATGCATTTTTCGAAAAAAATTCTGGCTATCCTATTTTTAGGTGTTTCTGAGTGTTTTGAGACAGGTGCCATTATAGGAAGTTTCTTTTGACCCGTTTCCAGTTTTTGGGTCCGGGCAGTCGAAAAAAAAAATTGGTCGAAAAAAATTTCGTGCCCATCCTGTCCGTTTGAGCTAGGAAGAGTTTTGAGACACTCGCCATTATAGTGATTTTTCGCAAAAAAAAAAGCAGCGCAAAAAAAAAGAAGAGTGCAAAAAAAAAGAGCGAAAAAAAATCAGAGTGTGCTTTTCCCTTGTTTACGTGCCGCGCCGTGATTTTGTTGGTGTTCTAGGCTCGCGTCTCTAGCACAGTCTAGCCTAGGACCAGCACAGTACCGTCGTTGAGCGTTTATTCAACTTTGCATCTCTGAATTGATTATTGCTGACCCTTTTTGCTACCATACTATAAGCCTTCCCAGCTCCACATACATCTACATCGTGTGTTTGACTCTCCCTGGTAATCGCTCTATCCAAGCTTTGAGAGTTTTTGACTACAACGGTTGCCGATCACCGCCTGCTGCTGGGTAAGAACTGGTAAGAATTTGAGATTTGCTTGACGGATTTGTGATACACCACCACCACTTCTGAGTAGTCTGTAGGATCATATTTTTGTGTGTTTCTATTGCTGCTAAAAATGCCAGGATCACAAGCCGACGAGATTGACTGGGAGAACTTATCGAACAAGGAGCTTCATGATAAGTTTCAACAAATGATGACTGAACAGGTACAAGATGTGCTGAACAATTTTGAAGAGGCCATGGAGAAGATCACTGGCCTTGAGAAGACGTTCGAAACAAAGCTCGATAACAGATTTAATGAACTGCTTGCGCGTCTTCCACCACCGGCTGCACCTGTCGCACCTCTGCAACAACAACAACTACGCCCCCTTCCGAATCAGTATGGACGAGCACAGCGTGTTCCTATTGTGCCAGGACAAAATTCTGGTGCCGCTGTTACTGCTGTTGGTGCTTCTTTGGCTCCTGCTACTGCTCCTGCTGGTACCCAGGAGGATGATGAGTATGCGGGCGATTATGAGGATGAGGTTGATCAAAATCAGATCTACGAGCAGCCACCAGCACCACCACCAGCAGGTCGACCTCAGGTATATATTCGTAATGGTAGGCCTACACCACCACCGCAGGTACGAGATGATGTCCATATTCCTAAACTGAAATTGAATATTCCACCATTTGAGGGTAGATATGTTCCTGATATATATCTTACTTGGGAGTTAGAAACTGAACAACGTTTTACATGTTTACAATATCCCGAGGAGAGACGGGTTGCTGCTGCTGTTTGTGCTTTCACTAGTTTTGCATGTGTATGGTGGTCTGGACATTGTAGATTATATCCTATTCCCGCTACTTGGGCTGCTTTGAAAACTGCTATGCGTACTCGTTGGGTTCCACCATATTATCAACGTGAATTGCTTCAAAAATTACAGCGCTTAAGACAAGGAAAAAATTTTGTAGAAGAATATTATCAGGAATTACAAACTGGCATGATTAGATGTGGTATTGTTGAGGAGAATGAAGCTATGCTTGCACGTTTTCTGGGTGGATTAAATAGAGAGATTCAGACCATTCTAGACTATAAGGAGTATACTAATATCACTCGTTTATTCCATCTTGCTTGTAAAGCTGAACGTGAAGTGCAGGATCGACAAGCATTGGCGCGAACTAACTTTTCTGCAGGCCGACCTTCATCATGGACATCGCGTGCATCTTCTACTTCAACTGCACCAGCACCTCAATTAGGTGCCTCCTCCAGTCGTGATACAAGAAAACAGGCACAACCACCATTATCTGCCAAGAGCGCACCTGCTGGGCCTGCACGAAGTTCTTCTTCTTCCATGGCATCAACAGGGCACACAAGTGATATTATTTATCATCGTTGTAAGGGAGGAGGTCATTATGCGAGAGAATGCAAATCTCCGCGTGTGATGATTGCTACCGCGGATGGTGGATATGAGTCCGCTAGTGACTATGATGAGGAGACTTTGGCTCTTATTACATGTGAAGAACATGGTGGAGATGATTCTGATCATGAGACGCAATACATGGCTCCTGAAGACGCTGACAGGTATGAAAGTTTAGTTGCTCAACGTGTTTTGAGTGTCCAGGTCACACAAGCTGAGCAAAATCAGAGGCACAATTTGTTCCATACCAAGGGAGTTGTGAAAGAACGTTCTGTGCGCGTCATCATAGATGGAGGGAGCTGCAACAACTCTGCTAGCATGGAGATGGTGGAGAAGCTTTCTCTCACCACAAGACCACATCCACATCCTTACTACATCCAATGGTTCAACAACAGCGGCAAGGTTAAGGTAACACGTACTGTTCGTGTGCATTTTAGTATCTCTACATATGCTGATTATGTTGATTGTGATGTGGTACCTATGCAAGCATGTTCCTTATTACTTGGTAGACCATGGCAATTTGATAAAAATTCTGTACACCATGGTAGAAACAATCACTATACTCTTGTTCATAAGGATAAAAATATTACTTTGCTTCCTATGACTCCTGATTCCATTTTGAAAGATGATATTAATAGAGCTAATAAAGCAAAACAGGAGACGAATAAGAGTGAATATCAGATTGTGGCAAAAGAATTTGAGCAGCAAATAAAGCCTAATAATAAACCATCTAGTGTTGCTTCTGAAATTAAATTGAAAAGTGCATGTTTATTTGCCACCAAATCTGATATTGATGAGCTAGATTTCAGCAAATCTGTTTGCTATGCTTTTGTGTGCAAAGAGGCATTATTTTCATTCGAGGACGTGCCTTCCTCTTTGCCTCCTGCTGTCACTAACATTTTGCAGGACTTCGCTGACGTCTTTCCACAAGACGTGCCACCGAGATTACCGCCTATTCGAGGGATTGAGCATCAGATTGACTTAATTCCCGGTGCTTCACTGCCAAACCGTGCACCATACCGTACCAATCCAGAGGAGACGAAGGAGATTATGCGTCAAGTACAAGAGCTTCTCGACAAAGGTTATATACGCGAATCCCTTAGTCCTTGTGCTGTTCCTATTATTCTAGTGCCGAAAAAGGATGGTACATCACGTATGTGTGTTGATTGTAGAGGCATTAATAATATTACTATTCGTTATCGTCATCCTATTCCTAGGCTAGATGATATGCTTGATGAATTGAGTGGCTCTACAATATTCTCCAAAGTTGATTTGCGTAGTGGCTACCATCAAATTCGTATGAAATTGGGAGATGAATGGAAAACAGCATTTAAAACTAAGTTTGGATTATATGAGTGGTTAGTCATGCCTTTTGGGTTAACTAATGCACCTAGTACTTTCATGAGATTAATGAACGAAGTTTTACGTGCTTTCATTGGACGATTTGTGGTAGTTTACTTTGATGACATATTGATTTATAGCAGATCTTTGGAAGAACATTTGGAACATTTACTGATGAGGACATCAATACAATTGTTACACCCACAGCCCCTGCTGCTATACATACTGGACCAATTACTAGAGCTCGTGCACGCCAACTAAATTACCAGGTACTTTCGTTTCTTGGTAATGATTCTAATGTTCATGAGAATATGATGCTGCCTAAATTGGATACATTTGTTTTGCTTACAAATGAAGGGCCTAGCTTGGAGAAGGATGAACATTGGAGCAAGAACAAGCATGGAGATGATGGCATGCGCAAGGGAAACAAGAACGGAGTTACAAGTGATGATTTCAGGACTTTGAAGCCACCATAATGGGTGCATGAAGCCTTGGACGAAATATACAAGACGCCACTTCATAAATTTCGTCTCGAGGCTATTTTAGGTGCTGCGTCACCTTATTATTGGGCCAGGCCCATGTAATTTCGAAATACATAAGTATAGGCTATTTTTAGAGTCCGTATGTGTGGGGAAACAAGAGATAGGGTTGATTTCAGACCCCTCCACCAAGGGCCACGAAATTCTCCCCCTCTTCCTCCATATATACAGCCCTTAGGGCATCGTTTAGACTTTGGGTTTTGTTTAGATTAAAAGTTCGCCATAGCTGCAACTTCGCGTACTTCGTTTGTGTTCAACGACCAGACAAAGGCGTCACAGAACCCCACCTTGATCAATAAAGCTTTCATCTTATATTCGCAATATCCAGATTGCAATCTTAGTTTCTTGCTTGTTCTTCGTTTGCTCGCAGGAAACAGACCCTCGTGGTCAGGTTGATCGTGCTCCGGCGTGGTCAATAACCTCTCGGAGTTGGTTTAGCGATTGCTAAGGCGCGACGTCCTCGCACGTTCGTAGTCGGATCGTCAAAGTCGACTTCCACCAAAGCGAAATCCACCATCTCATCGAAAGACGGGACACCTTTGCCTCTATCAAAATCTATCCTTACGCAAATGTAACCAAACAAGATCTCCAGGTGCAAACACAACATGTTTTCTACCCTTATCTCCAGCAAGTTTATATTTAGCATTCATACGCTCAATGTTTTCCTTAGTTAACTCATGCATTTTTAAAATCAATTCAGCACGTTGTTTAGCATCAAAATTAACCTTCTCCGAAGATGGAAGAGGCAACAAATCAATAGGTGCACGAGGTAGGAAACCATACACAACTTCAAAAGGGCACATCTTAGTAGTAGAATGCAATGAACGATTATAAGCAAATTCAATATGAGGCAAGCATTCCTCCCACATTTTCTTATATTCTTCAAAACAGCCCTAAGCATAGTAGACAACGTTCTATTGACTACTTCAGTTTGTCCATCAGTTTGGGGGTGACAAGTAGTACTAAAAAGCAGTTTAGTCCCCAACTTAGCCCATAAACATCTCCAAAAGTGGCTAAGAAATTTAGTATCACGATCTGAAACAATAGTATTTGGCACACCATGCAAGCGAATAATTTCACGAAAGAACAAATCAGCAACATTAACAGCATCATCGCTTTTATGACATGGTATAAAGTGTGCCATTTTCGAGAATCTATCCACGACAACAAATATGCTATCCCTCCCCTTCTTTGTTCGAGGTAAACCTAAAACAAAGTCCATAGATATATCCTCCCAAGGAACACTAGGTACAGGCAAAGGCATATATAAACCATGAGGATCGAGTCGTGACTTAGCTTTTTGACATGTAGTGCATCGAGCAATAAAACGCTCAACATCCCGTCTCATCTTTGGCCAAAAGAAATGTGTAGCAAGTACGTCCTCCGTCTTCTTCACGCCAAAGTGTCCCATTAATCCTCCTCCATGCGCCTCCTGCAACAACAAAAGACGAACGGAGCTAGCTGGAATGCATAGCTTGTTAGCACGAAACACAAATCCATCGTTAATGACGAACTTGTTCCACATTCTTCCTTCTTTACAATTCTGCATTACATCTTTAAAATCAGCATCATGCACATATTGATCTTTGATGGTCTCCAAACCAAATATTTTGAAGTCAAGTTGTGAAAGCATAGTATAGCGGCGAGACAATGCATCAGCAATAACATTTTCTTTTCCCTTCTTGTGTTTAATGACATAAGGAAAAGTCTCAATGAATTCAACCCATTTAGCATGTCTACGATTCAGTTTAGCTTGACTTTTAATATGTGATGAGGACATCAATACAATTGTTACACCCACAGCCCCTGCTGCTATACATACTGGACCAATTACTAGAGCTCGTGCACGCCAACTAAATTACCAGGTACTTTCGTTTCTTGGTAATGATTCTAATGTTCATGAGAATATGATGCTGCCTAAATTGGATACATTTGTTTTGCTTACAAATGAAGGGCCTAGCTTGGAGAAGGATGAACATTGGAGCAAGAACAAGCATGGAGATGATGGCATGCGCAAGGGAAACAAGAACGGAGTTACAAGTGATGATTTCAGGACTTTGAAGCCACCATAATGGGTGCATGAAGCCTTGGACGAAATATACAAGATGCCACTTCATAAGTTTCGTCCCGAGGCTATTTTAGGTGCTGCGTCACCTTATTATTGGGCCAGGCCCATGTAATTTCGAAATACATAAGTATAGGCTATTTTTAGAGTCCGTATGTGTGGGGAAACAAGAGATAGGGTTGATTTCGGACCCCTCCACCAAGGGCCACGAAATTCCCCCCCTCTTCCTCCATATATACAGCCCTTAGGGCATCGTTTAGACTTTGGGGTTTTGTTTAGATTAAAAGTTCGCCATAGCTGCAACTTCGCGTACTTTGTTTGTGTTCAACGACCAGACAAAGGCGTCACAGAACCCCACCTTGATCAATAAAGCTTTCATCTTATATTCGCAATATCCAGATTGCAATCTTAGTTTCTTGCTTGTTCTTCATTTGCTCGCAGGAAACAGACCCTCGTGGTCAGGTTGATCGTGCTCCGGCGTGGTCAATAACCTCTCGGAGTTGGTTTAGCGATTGCTAAGGCGCGACGTCCTCGCACGTTCGTAGTCGGATCGTCAAAGTCGACTTCCACCAAAGCGATATCCATCATCTCATCGAAAGACGGGACACCTTTGCCTCTATCAAGTGGTATCAGATTTCCAGGTTGCTCGGTGAGATTTTACAGTTTTTCGTAGTTTAGATCGAGTCTGTTCTTCATACCTATAGTCCACGAAAAAGCCACAAAAAAAAATTAGGGTTAGTTCATCATATCCGAACCAATCTGAGCCTTGCATAATCTTTTTAGGGTTTTGCTTTGTTGAATTTGCGGTTGCATCGTCGTGTCTAGTTGCTGGTCTTAGAGTCTAGTCTTTTAGAGTTTCGAGTTCTGGTCATAAGTTGTCACGCCGCCGCCGCACCATCATCATCGCCCCTGCCATCTACCACCACCGCACCGAATCCGTATCCATATACCACCACCAATCCGTGTCCATATACCACCACCGATCCATATCCATATACCACACTTTATACCATGTCATAAAAGCGATGATGCTGTTAATGTTGCTGATTTGTTCTTTCGTGAAATTATTCGCTTGCATGGTGTGCCAAATACTATTGTTTCAGATCGTGATACTAAATTTCTTAGCCACTTTTGGAGATGTTTATGGGCTAAGTTGGGGACTAAACTGCTTTTTAGTACTACTTGTCACCCCCAAACTGATGGACAAACTGAAGTAGTCAATAGAACGTTGTCTACTATGCTTAGGGCTGTTTTGAAGAATAATAAGAAAATGTGGGAGGAATGCTTGCCTCATATTGAATTTGCTTATAATCGTTCATTGCATTCTACTACTAAGATGTGCCCTTTTGAAGTTGTGTATGGTTTCCTACCTCGTGCACCTATTGATTTGTTGCCTCTTCCATCTTCAGAGAAGGTTAATTTTGATGCTAAACAACGTGCTGAATTGATTTTAAAAATGCATGAGTTAACTAAGGAAAACATTGAGTGTATGAATGCTAAATATAAACTTGCTGGAGATAAGGGTAGAAAACATGTTGTGTTTGCACCTGGAGATCTTGTTTGGTTACATTTGCGTAAGGATAGATTTCCTGATTTGCGCAAATCAAAGCTAATGCCACGTGCTGATGGTCCCTTTAAGGTGTTAGAGAAAATAAATGATAATGCATATAAACTTGAGCTGCCTGCAGATTTTGGGGTTAGTCCCACTTTTAACATTGCAGATTTGAAGCCTTATTTGGGTGAGGAAGATGAGTTTCCGTCGAGGACGACTTCATTTCAAGAAGGGGAGGATGATGAGGACATCAATACAATTGTTACACCCACAGCCCCTGCTGCTATACATACTGGACCAATTACTAGAGCTCGTGCACGCCAACTAAATTACCAGGTACTTTCGTTTCTTGGTAATGATTCTAATGTTCATGAGAATATGATGCTGCCTAAATTGGATACATTTGTTTTGCTTACAAATGAAGGGCCTAGCTTGGAGAAGGATGAACATTGGAGCAAGAACAAGCATGGAGATGATGGCATGCGCAAGGGGAACAGTAACGGAGTTACAAGTGATGATTTCAGGACTTTGAAGCCACCATAATGGGTGCATGAAGCCTTGGACGAAATATACAAGATGCCACTTCATAAATTTCGTCCCGAGGCTATTTTAGGTGCTGCGTCACCTTATTATTGGGCCAGGCCCATGTAATTTCGAAATACATAAGTATAGGCTATTTTTAGAGTCCGTATGTGTGGGGAAACAAGAGATAGTGTTGATTTCGGACCCCTCCACCAAGGGCCACGAAATTCCCCCTCTTCCTCCATATATACAGCCCTTAGGGCATCGTTTAGACTTTGGGGTTTTGTTTAGATTAAAAGTTCGCCATAGCTGCAACTTCGCGTACTTCGTTTGTGTTCAACGACCAGACAAAGGCGTCACAGAACCCCACCTTGATCAATAAAGCTTTCATCTTATATTCGCAATATCCAGATTGCAATCTTAGTTTCTTGCTTGTTCTTCGTTTGCTCGCAGGAAACAGACCCTCGTGGTCAGGTTGATCGTGCTCCGGCGTGGTCAATAACCTCTCGGAGTTGGTTTAGCGATTGCTAAGGCGCGACGTCCTCGCACGTTCGTAGTCGGATCGTCAAAGTCGACTTCCACCAAAGCGAAATCCACCATCTCATCAAAAGACGGGACACCTCCGCCTCTATCAGGCGTTTTGTGAGAGATTTCAGCACCATTGCTGCACCTCTCAATGAGCTTACAAAGAAAGATGTGCCTTTTCTTTGGGGTACCGCACAGGAAGAAGCCTTCTCGGTATTGAAAGATAAGTTGACACATGCTCCTTTACTCCAACTTCCTGATTTTAATAAGACTTTTGAGCTTGAATGTGATGCTAGTGGAATTGGATTAGGAGGTGTGTTATTACAAGATGGCAAACCTATTGCATACTTTTCTGAAAAATTGAGTGGGCCTAGTCTGAATTATTCTACTTATGATAAAGAATTATATGCTCTTGTTCGGACTTTAGAAACATGGCAACATTATTTATGGCCCAAAGAATTTGTTATACATTCTGATCATGAATCTTTGAAACATATTAAAAGTCAAGCTAAACTAAATCGTAGACATGCTAAATGGGTTGAATTCATTGAGACTTTTCCTTATGTCATTAAACACAAGAAGGGAAAAGAAAATGTTATTGCTGATGCATTGTCTCGCCGCTATACTATGCTTTCACAACTTGACTTCAAAATATTTGGTTTGGAGACCATCAAAGATCAATATGTGCATGATGCTGATTTTAAAGATGTAATGCAGAATTGTAAAGAAGGAAGAATGTGGAACAAGTTCGTCATTAACGATGGATTTGTGTTTCGTGCTAACAAGCTATGCATTCCAGCTAGCTCCGTTCGTCTTTTGTTGTTGCAGGAGGCGCATGGAGGAGGATTAATGGGACACTTTGGCGTGAAGAAGACGGAGGACGTACTTGCTACACATTTCTTTTGGCCAAAGATGAGACGGGATGTTGAGCGTTTTATTGCTCGATGCACTACATGTCAAAAAGCTAAGTCACGACTCGATCCTCATGGTTTATATATGCCTTTGCCTGTACCTAGTGTTCCTTGGGAGGATATATCTATGGACTTTGTTTTAGGTTTACCTCGAACAAAGAAGGGGAGGGATAGCATATTTGTTGTCGTGGATAGATTCTCGAAAATGGCACACTTTATACCATGTCATAAAAGCGATGATGCTGTTAATGTTGCTGATTTGTTCTTTCGTGAAATTATTCGCTTGCATGGTGTGCCAAATACTATTGTTTCAGATCGTGATACTAAATTTCTTAGCCACTTTTGGAGATGTTTATGGGCTAAGTTGGGGACTAAACTGCTTTTTAGTACTACTTGTCACCCCCAAACTGATGGACAAACTGAAGTAGTCAATAGAACGTTGTCTACTATGCTTAGGGCTGCTTTGAAGAATAATAAGAAAATGTGGGAGGAATGCTTGCCTCATATTGAATTTGCTTATAATCGTTCATTGCATTCTACTACTAAGATGTGCCCTTTTGAAGTTGTGTATGGTTTCCTACCTCGTGCACCTATTGATTTGTTGCCTCTTCCATCTTCGGAGAAGGTTAATTTTGATGCTAAACAACGTGCTGAATTGATTTTAAAAATGCATGAGTTAACTAAGGAAAACATTGAGCGCATGAATGCTAAATATAAACTTGCTGGAGATAAGGGTAGAAAACATGTTGTGTTTGCACCTGGAGATCTTGTTTGGTTATATTTGCGTAAGGATAGATTTCCTGATTTGCGCAAATCAAAGTTAATGCCACGTGCTGATGGTCCCTTTAAGGTGTTAGAGAAAACAAATGATAATGCATATAAACTTGAGCTGCCTGCAGATTTTGGGGTTAGTCCCACTTTTAACATTGCAGATTTGAAGCCTTATTTGGGTGAGGAAGATGAACTTCCGTCGAGGACGACTTCATTTCAAGAAGGGGAGGATGATGAGGACATCAATACAATTGTTACACCCACAGCCCCTGCTGCTATACGTACTGGACCAATTACTAGAGCTCGTGCACGCCAACTAAATTATCAGGTACTTTCGTTTCTTGGTAATGATTCTAATGTTCATGAGAATATGATGCTGCCTAAATTGGATACATTTGTTTTGCTTACAAATGAAGGGCCTAGCTTGGAGAAGGATGAACATTGGAGCAAGAACAAGCATGGAGATGATGGCATGCGCAAGGGGAACAAGAACGGAGTTACAAGTGATGATTTCAGGACTTTGAAGCCACCATAATGGGTGCATGAAGCCTTGGACGAAATATACAAGATGCCACTTCATAAATTTCGTCCCGAGGCTATTTTAGGTGCTGCGTCACCTTATTATTGGGCCAGGCCCATGTAATTTCGAAATACATAAGTATAGGCTATTTTTAGAGTCCGTATGTGTGGGGAAACAAGAGATAGGGTTGATTTCGGACCCCTCCACCAAGGGCCACGAAATTCCCCCCCTCTTCCTCCATATATACATCCCTTAGGGCATCGTTTAGACTTTGGGTTTTGTTTAGATTAAAAGTTCGCCATAGCTGCAACTTCGCATACTTCGTTTGTGTTCAACGACCAGACAAAGGCGTCACAGAACCCCACCTTGATCAATAAAGCTTTCATCTTATATTCGCAATATCCAGATTGCAATCTCAGTTTCTTGCTTGTTCTTCGTTTGCTCGCAGGAAACAGACCCTCGTGGTCAGGTTGATCGTGCTCCGGCGTGGTCAATAACCTCTCGGAGTTGGTTTAGCGATTGCTAAGGCGCGACGTCCTCGCACGTTCGTAGTCGGATCGTCAAAGTCGACTTCCACCAAAGCGAAATCCATCATCTCATCGAAAGACGGGACACCTCCGCCTCTATCAACCTATTACCTGTTTATTATCAAACCTTTGGGAGTTACTTCTACGTTTGCTTATTATGCCATGCTATGCTAGTAGACGTGGATTGGGTGAGTGTATCCATGACTGATGTGAGATTGTTAAATTAATGGTTTATCTAAGGTAGCAACTTAAACACACATCTGGGTGGATTGAGGCACCTGGGTATTCCAGCGATTGCCTGTTTTTCTTTTGGACCGCCACCCAGGCTCAAAGGGATCATGAGATTATTCATACTAGAAACTTCCATGTGCAGCCACAAGCTACTATGGGCTCTAGCACAGTTGACTAAGTCGTGCGAACTCTTACAGTGGTAGACTAGCAGATGTAGGGGATGTAGGTTGGTACGTTCTACCCGTTCGTAAGGTGCAAGCGCTTCTGAAAGACTATGTCTCGGTCATCCGTTTCTCAAACATCATGTAGTGCGAGAATCCCAACGGAGGAGATCGAGTTTTGTGGGGAAAAGTGCGCAAACCTCTACAGAGTGTATAAACTAATCATGGTTAGCCATGTCCCCGGTTATGGACGTTTTGAGTATCTAGTACTTGGATTATCATGTGAATCTCATCATGTTACTCTAAATTAATTTTGTTGGGTTTTAATGATGATGCTTAATTGGGATTGAGAGGGTGTCTACACTCTCAATGTTTAACAACTACCATGATAGTTAAATAAAATTTATTCCTTTGCAGTAGGGAAAAATTGGCTTTACGCAAAACTGTAACCATAGAGCTTTCCACCAGCCAAATATGCATGTAGTATAGCCTTATACTTTCATTGCTCTCTATGTGTTACTTTGCCAGCATATTCCATGTGCTGACACGTTTTGGGCTGCAACGTTCATGTTGCAGACTTTTCAGACGACGAGTAAGGTGCCTTTAGGTCGTGGTTCTATACTCAGTGATGCCGTTGGACTTGATGGACTCACTTATCTTCCAAGCCTTCCGCTGTTAACGTTATTAGATGGCCTTAAGCCATATTTATTGTAATAAGTTCTTTTTTGAGACACTCGATGTAATAAGTGTGTGATTGCTACTCTCTTATAAATCCTTCAAGTACTATGTGGTGTCAGCATTACTGATCCAGGGATGACACCGGAGCACAGAGATTGGACCGTTTGAGGTCTGGTCGCTACATTTCCAAAAAAAGTGTTATGACTTTTGTCAACCTATAAGGCATGTCTGTCAAATTAACCTCGAGGTACTTGTTCTCGAATTAACCTCTGGGTCTTGCAGGAGTAATTGTTTTTTGAACACATGTTAATCGAAGGTCTATCGCGTTACTTTTTGATATTTTTTGTTTTTTTGAACACATGTTAATTGGCTTGAAAGAAGGTCTATCATGTTACTTCATGACATCTTCCCAAGAAAAGTGATATGAATTTTGTCAACCTATAATGCATGTCTATCAAATCACTTGTTCTCGAATTAACCTCTATGTCCTGCTGGAGTACTTGTTTTTTAAATGCATGTTAATCATAGGTCTATCGCGTTACTTTTTGGTATGTATTTTTTGAACACATGTTAATTGGCTTGAAAGAAGGTCTATCATGTTACTTCATGACATATTTGATGAGGACATGACTACCTTGGATATGACCAAAAATATTGCATATATGCATATTTGTCAGGTGATTTCTAGTGCAAACTATTCAATAATCTATTTATGTTATCCAGAACAAAAATACTTCACACACTTTTGTGTTTTGTCTAATTGCAGGTGTATGGGACATTTGTACAATCCACATATGAAGATAAGGAAGAAAGAGATGTTTATTTGCTGTCCAAAAAGTTCTCTCACGTCACTTTTGGCCCAAGAGAAGATAGAGTCCAAGTCTCTCACGTTCTGGATTCAGATTCGGACTGCACAGACATACCTGACTCAAAACGCACACAAGTTTTTCATACGGACTCCGAATTGGGTGATTCTTTTTTTGTTGGAAACTAGATTTCGTGCACTTTCCAACCCAATTGGAATCACCTTCAAATTCGTCCGGAGCGTTGAGTTGTGGACGAAACAATCTGATGCTGCAGCAGAATCCGAGTCAAACTACAAGTCCAAAGGTGTTACATCACTTCCACTTGGGCCCATTGGCTTTGTACGACCTAGATTTAGTTTTAGGCTGCCTTGGGACGTCTTCCCACCTCCTTGGCCGCCACCCCTTGCTCCTATATAAGTAGATCCATCTAGTAGCTTTTCCTTGGGATTTGTCTAGTTAAAAGTTAGCCATTGCAACTTCGTGTACTTCGTTTGTGTCCAACGACCAGACCAAGACCGCTTACGGATCCCCACCTTTATCAATACTTCATATATACTCGCAATATTCAGATTGCTTTTATCATATTTTGCTTGTTCTTCAATTGCTTGCAGGAATAGACCTTCGTGGTCAGGTTGATTGTGCTCCAGCGTGATCAATAACCTCTCGGAGTTGGTTTAGCGATTGCTAAGGCGCAACGTCGTGCACGTTTGTAGTCGGATCGTCAAAGTCGTCTCCACCAAATCGATAGTTATCATCTCATCGAAAGATCGGGACACCCCGCCTCTATCAAGTGGTGAGGAAAGTTGGAGACAAAGTTGTTGATATATCCTGCTTGGCTGTTGTTTCACCTCATTATCTTTACTGCCGTTGTGATCTTCACTTATATCTTGCTGTCTAGAGCTACTTAGTGTCCTTCATTGATGCTAGTTGTGCTACGACGTGACCTCATTAGTGTTCTAGGCTCGCGTCTCTAGTTCGGTCTAGCCTAGGACCAGCACAGTACCGTCGTTGAGCGTTTATTCAACATTGCATCTTTGAATTGATTATTGCTAATCTTTTGCTACCATATATAGCCAACCCAGCTCCACATATTTCTACACCGTGTATACGTACGCTCCCCTGGCAATCGCTTTACTCAATATTCGGAGTTACTTGACACCGCTGGTTGCCGATCACCGCCTGCTGCATGGTAAGAACTTGTAAGACATTGATATTTGCTTTACTGTGAGCGTTTTACCACCACATCCTTGTAGTTATAGGAACATTATTTTTGGGTTTTGTTTCTTGTTCTACTAATCATGACAGGATCCAGAGTCAATTCATGGGCTTTGTCGATCGCGGGAGACGTGCCACCACCTTTGCAAATACCACAACCGTCACGAGAGGTGCACAAACATCCAAATGCACATGATCAGGTTAATGTATCTATACCACCATTTAATGGACGTTTTAAACCTGCTTTATATATTGAATGGGAGTTCGACATAAAAAATATATTTGCTTCCCATAATTTCGATGAACATAAAAAGGTTAAGGTTGCGGTTGGTTCTTTCACTGGTTATGCTTTGGTTTGGTGGAGTGAATATTGTCGGTTACACCCTGATTATATACCTACTACTTGGGATGATTTGAAACTTGCCATGCGACATACTTTCGTCCCTGCTTATTATACTCGTGACATGATTAAGAAGTTGCAACACTTAAAACAAGGTAGTGAAACTGTAACAAAATATTATGATGATTTACAAACTACCTTGTTGCATTCCTCTTTAGAAGAAAGTGAAGATGATTTTATGGATAGATTTTGGGGAGGATTAAACCGTGATATTCAAGAGATACTAATTCATGAAGAGTGTTATCCTATGGACCATTTATTTCATCTTGCTTGCAAAGCTGAACAGGAAATAAAACGACGTGTTGGCCACGGGGAGAACAAGCGCACGGTGCACATTCCAAGAGTTGATATGATTGTTCCTTCAACTACTAGGCATACTATGACAACCACATCCGTTGTTGTCAGGACTACATCACCTCCACCATGTGACACATCGCCCCCGAGAGTGGCTACATCATCTGAGGACATGACTACCTTGGATATGACCAAAAATATTGCATATATGCATATTTGTCATGTGATTTCTAGTGCAAACTATTCAATAATCTATTTATGTTATCCAGAACAAAAATACTTCACACACTTTTGTGTTTTGTCTAATTGCAGGTGTATGGGACATTTGTACAATCCACATATGAAGATAAGGAAGAAAGAGATGTTTATTTGCTGTCCAAAAAGTTCTCTCACGTCACTTTTGGCCCAAGAGAAGATAGAGTCCAAGTCTCTCACATTCTGGATTCAGATTCGGACTGCACAGACACACCTGACTCAAAACGCACACAAGTTTTTCATACGGACTCCGAATTGGGTGATTCTTTTTTTGTTGGAAACTAGATTTCGTGCACTTTCCAACCCAATTGGAATCACCTTCAAATTCGTCCGGAGCGTTGAGTTGTGGACGAAACAATCTGATGCTGCAGCAGAATCCGAGTCAAACTACAAGTCCAAAGGTGTTACATCACCTCCACTTGGGCCCATTGGCCTTGTACGACCTAGATTTGGTTTTAGGCTGCCTTGGGACGTCCTCCCACCTCCTTGGCCGCCACCCCTTGCTCCTATATAAGTAGATCCATCTAGTAGCTTTTTCTTGGGATTTGTTTAGTTAAAAGTTAGCCATTGCAACTTCGTGTACTTCGTTTGTGTCCAACGACCAGACCAAGACCGCTTACGGATCCCCACCTTTATCAATACTTCATATATACTCGCAATATTCAGATTGCTTTTATCATATTCTTCCTTGTTCTTCGATTGCTTGCAGGAATAGACCTTCGTGGTCAGGTTGATTGTGCTCCGGCGTGGTCAATAACCTCTCGGAGTTGGTTTAGCGATTGCTAAGGCGCAACGTCGTGCACGTTTGTAGTCGGATCGTCAAAGTCGTCTCCACCAAATCGATAGTTATCATCTCATCGAAAGATCGGGACACCCCGCCTCTATCAAGTGGTATCAGATTTCCAGGTTGCTCGGTGAGATTTTACAGTTTTTCGTAGTTTAGATCGAGTCTGTTCTTCATACCTATAGTCCACGAAAAAGCCAAAAAAAATTAGGGTTAGTTCATCCCATCCGAACCAATCTGAGCCTTGCATAATCTTTTCTGTATTTGCTTTGTTGAATTTGCGGTTGCATCGTCGTGTTCAGTTGCTGGTCTTAGCGTCTAGTTCCTTTAGAGTTTCGAGTTCTGTTCACATTAGTCACGCCGCAGCTGCATCATTATCCCTTCCGCTGTCCACCATTCCATCCATTAATTTCCACCACGTGCTACGCACTGTTCATTGTCATAATCATAGTTGAGGTCATTCACATTTTCGCCTGATCCAATCTGCATCTTATCTAGTTTGTCTTGGAAAGAGGGAGAAAAAAAAGATAGAGGAAAAAAAGAGAGGAAAAAAAAAGAAAAAGAGAGAAGAAAAAGAAAAAAAAGCGTGAGAAAAAAAAAGAGAGAAGAAAAAAAATCGGATCTATCTAGAATCAATCTCGTACCTGAATTCGGATTGGAATCTGTTTTGCGCACTGTTCAGTAAAACAGGTGTATCTTTCTCATACGAAGTCCGTTTTGGCTCCGTGAGTACTCAAATTGAAGCTAGCGACGAGCCGCATCTAAATAGTTGCAGAAGCTTGTTCAATATTTGACACCTCAAAATCGGCTTCTAAATAGGTCTTTTTGCCCTCTGAAGTTCGTGAACACAGCTTGTTCCAATTTTTTAGGCCAGTTTTAGAATTCTTTGACTCCTCATATCAACTCGGAATTGAGTGATTCTTTTTGCATTGGAAAGCTTGAGTTAGTAGCATTCTTTGGAAGAATTTATCAGAAAATTGTCTCAAACTTTTCAAGAGGAAAGTTGGAGAGAGAGTTGTTGTATATCCTGCTTGGCAGTTGTTTTTCATCATTATCTTCACTGCCGTTGTGATCTTCACTTATATCTTGCTGTCAAGAGCTACTTAGTATTCTTCATTGATGCTAGTTGTGCTACGCCGTGACCTCATTAGTGTTCTAGGCTCGCGTCTCTAGTCCGGTCTAGCCTAGGACCAGCACAGTACCGTCGTTGAGCGTTTATTCAACATTGCATCTTTGAATTGATTATTGCTAATCTTTTGCTACCATATATAGCCAACCCAGCTCCACATATTTCTACACCGTGTATACGTACGCTCCCCTGGCAATCGCTTTACTCAATATTCAGAGTTACTTGACACCGCTGGTTGCCGATCACCGCCTGCTGCATGGTAAGAACTTGTAAGACATTGATATTTGCTTTACTGTGAGCGTTTTACCACCACATCCTAGTAGTTATAGGAACATTATTTTTGGATTTTGTTTCTTGTTCTACTAATCATGATAGGATCCAGAGTCAATTCATGGGCTTTGTCGATCGCGGGAGACGTGCCACCACCTTTGCAAATACCACAACCGTCATGAGAGGTGCACAAACATCCAAATGCACGTGATCAGGTTAATGTATCTATACCACCATTTAATGGCCGTTTTAAACCTGCTTTATATATTGAATGGGAGTTCGACATAAAAAATATATTTGCTTCCCATAATTTCAATGAACATAAAAAGGTTAAGGTTGCGGTTGGTTCTTTCACTAGTTATGCTTTGGTTTGGTGGAGTGAATATTGTCGGTTACACCCTGATTATATACCTACTACTTGGGATGATTTGAAACTTACCATGCGACATACTTTCGTCCCTGCTTATTATACTCGTGACATGATTAAGAAGTTGCAACACTTAAAACAAGGTAGTGAAACTGTAACAAAATATTATGATGATTTACAAACTACCTTGTTGCATTCCTCTTTAGAAGAAAGTGAAGATGATTTTATGGATAGATTTTGGGGAGGATTAAACCGTGATATTCAAGAGATACTAATTCATGAAGAGTGTTATTCTATGGACCATTTGTTTCATCTTGCTTGCAAAGCTGAACAGGAAATAAAACGACGTGTTGGCCACGAGGAGAACAAGCGCACGGTGCACATTCGAAGAGTTGATATGATTGTTCCTTCAACTACTAGGCATACTATGACAACCACATCCGTTGTTGTCAGGACTACATCACCTCCACCATGTGACACATCGCCCCCGAGAGTGGCTACATCATCTGAGTTGATCATAAGAGGTAATGACAAAGGTACTGATCTTCCATCTCTACATGAGAATGAAGAATGCCTTGTCAATTTGAATGCACCATCTGATGAGCTACCCACTACTTTGATCACACCACCTATTTTAGAGGACTACGTTGATAATTTGACTTTGCCATGTGATCAAACAACTGAAATACCAACATTTTTGAGTGCACCCATTGAATTAACTATTGATGCAAAAGAACCAATGTTTAATCATTTTGATATGACCTCTAATCTTGGTGATGATTCTGTGTTGAATGACTTATTGCATGTTTGCTTATTTAAGCATGTTGTAGCATGTAAATTTGATGCAAGTAAGGTTTATTCACCAATGTTGGGATGGTTTAATGATGAACATTGTCAATCTTTTGAAATGAATAAGAGCTTCACTTATATGTGCAAACTGAGTTGCAATATTTTCATGCCTTCTACTTCTTGTGCTAATTTTTTGGCTTTAGATTTTATGAACTGTGCAAGTTACTCATCTATTCATGTGTCATATATGCAAAAATCAAGGGAAATAAAATGGATGACATATACATATACAACATGTACACCTTGTATCCTTTGTTAGCCACATTTCAGATTAAGCAACGCCGAGGACGGCTTTATTTTCAAGAAGGGGAGGATGATGAGGACATGACTACCTTGGATATGACCAAAAATATTGCATATATGCATATTTGTCAGGTGATTTCTAGTGCAAACTATTCAATAATCTATTTATGTTATCCAGAACAAAAATACTTCACACACTTTTGTGTTTTGTCTAATTGCAGGTGTATGGGACATTTGTACAATCCACATATGAAGATAAGGAAGAAAGAGATGTTTATTTGCTGTCCAAAAAGTTCTCTCACGTCACTTTTGGCCCAAGAGAAGATAGAGTCCAAGTCTCTCACGTTCTGGATTCAGATTCGGACTGCACAGACATACCTGACTCAAAACGCACACAAGTTTTTCATACGGACACCGAATTGGGTGATTCTTTTTTTGTTGGAAACTAGATTTCGTGCACTTTCCAACCCAATTGGAATCACCTTCAAATTCGTCCGGAGCGTTGAGTTGTGGACAAAACAATCTGATGCTGCAGCAGAATCCGAGTCAAACTACAAGTCCAAAGGTGTTACATCACCTCCACTTGGGCCCATTGGCCTTGTACGACCTAGATTTGGTTTTAGGCTGCCTTGGGACGTCCTCCCACCTCCTTGGCCGCCACCCCTTGCTCCTATATAAGTAGATCCATCTAGTAGCTTTTTCTTGGGATTTGTTTAGTTAAAAGTTAGCCATTGCAACTTCGTGTACTTCGTTTGTGTCCAACGACCAGACCAAGACCGCTTACGGATCCCCACCTTTATCAATACTTCATATATACTCGCAATATTCAGATTGCTTTTATCATATTCTTGCTTGTTCTTCGATTGCTTGCAGGAATAGACCTTCGTGGTCAGGTTGATTGTGCTCCGGCGTGGTCAATAACCTCTCGGAGTTGGTTTAGCGATTGCTAAGGCGCAACGTCGTGCACGTTTGTAGTCGGATCGTCAAAGTCGTCTCCACCAAATCGTTAGTTATCATCTCATCGAAAGATCGGGACACCCCGCCTCTATCAAGTGGTATCAGTTTTCAGGTTGCTCGGTGAGAATTTCCAGTTTTCCTAGATTAGATTTATTTTCTTACCTATTGTCCAAGAAAAAGCCACAAAAAAGAGTTAGATCTATTCATCC
The DNA here is from genome assembly GCF_018294505.1 of Triticum aestivum. Taxonomy (NCBI): domain Eukaryota; kingdom Viridiplantae; phylum Streptophyta; class Magnoliopsida; order Poales; family Poaceae; genus Triticum; species Triticum aestivum. The sequence goes on from NW_025228093.1 coordinate 119,651, forward strand.
TTGGTCCAAGCCAGTCTGAGCCTTTGCAATTTTCTTTTCATTGCTTGCATAGTTGAATTATCGGTTGCATCGTCGTGTCGAGTTGCTGGTCTTAGTGTCTAGTTCCTTTAGAGTTTCGAGTTCTGTTCACATTAGTCACGCAGCTGCTGCATCATTATCCCATCCGCTGTCCACCATCCAATCCACCAATTTCCACCACGTGCTACGCACTGTTTATTGTCATAATCATAGTTGAGTCACTCACATCTTCGCCTGATCGAATCTGCATCTTATCTAGTTTGTCTTCGAAAGAGGGAGAAAAAGAAGATAAAGAAAAAAAAGAGAGAAAAAAGGAAAGAAAAAAAAAGAAAAAGAGGGAGAAGAAAAAGAAAAAAAAGCGTGAGAAAGAAAAAGAGAGAAGAAAAAAAATTGGATCTATCTAGAATCAATCTCGTACCTGAATTCGGATTGGAATCTGTTTTGTGCACTGTTCAGTAAAACAGCTTGGCTATTGTTTCACATCATTATCTTTACTGCCGTTGTGATCTTCACTTATATCTTGCTGTCCAGAGCTACTTTGTATCCTTCATTGATGCTGGTTGTGCTACGACGTGACCTCATTAGTGTTCTAGGCTCGCGTCTCTAGTTCGGTCTAGCCTAGGATCAGCACAGTACCGTCGTTGAGCGTTTATTCAACATTGCATCTTTGAATTGATTATTGCTAATCTTTTGCTACCATATATAGCCAACCCAGCTCCACATATTTCTACACCGTGTATACGTACGCTCCCCTGGCAATCGCTTTACTCAATATTCGGAGTTACTTGACACCGCTGGTTGCCGATCACCGCCTGCTGCATGGTAAGAACTTGTAAGACATTGATATTTGCTTTACTGTGAGCGTTTTACCACCACATCCTTGTAGTTATAGGAACATTATTTTTGGGTTTTGTTTCTTGTTCTACTAATCATGACAGGATCCAGAGTCAATTCATGGGCTTTGTCGATCGCGGGAGACGTGCCACCACCTTTGCAAATACCACAACCGTCACGAGAGGTGCACAAACATCCAAATGCACATGATCAGGTTAATGTATCTATACCACCATTTAATGGCCGTTTTAAACCTGCTTTATATATTGAATGGGAGTTCGACATAAAAAATATATTTGCTTCCCATAATTTCAATGAACATAAAAAGGTTAAGGTTGCGGTTGGTTCTTTCACTGGTTTTGCTTTGGTTTGGTGGAGTGAATATTGTCGGTTATACCCTGATTATATACCTACTACTTGGGATGATTTGAAACTTGTCATGCGACATACTTTCGTCCCTGCTTATTATACTCGTGACATGATTAAGAAGTTGCAACACTTAAAACAAGGTAGTGAAACTGTAATAAAATATTATGATGATTTACAAACTACCTTGTTGCATTCCTCTTTAGAAGAAAGTGAAGATGATTTTATGGATAGATTTTGGGGAGGATTAAACCGTGATATTCAAGAGATACTAATTCATGAAGAGTGTTATCCTATGGACCATTTGTTTCATCTTGCTTGCAAAGCTGAACAGGAAATAAAACGACGTGTTGGCCACGAGGAGAACAAGCGCACGGTGCACATTCCAAGAGTTGATATGATTGTTCCTTCAACTACTAGGCATACTATGACAACCACATCCGTTGTTGTCAGGACTACATCACCTCCACCATGTGACACATCGCCCCTGAGAGTGGCTACATCATCTGAGTTGATCATAAGAGGTAATGACAAAGGTACTGATCTTCCATCTCTACATGAGAATGATGAATGCCTTGTCAATTTGATTGCACCATCGGATGAGCTACCCACTATTTTGATCACACCACCTATTTTAGAGGACTACGTTGATAATTTGACTTTGCCATGTGATCAAACAACTGAAATACCAACAATTTTGAGTGCACCCATTGAATTAACTATTGATGCAAAAGAATCAATGTTTAATCATTTTGATATGACCTCTAATCTTGGTGATGATTCTGTGTTGAATGACTTATTGCATGTTTGCTTATTTAAGCATGTTGTAGCATGTAAATTTGATGCAAGTAAGGTTTATTCACCAATGTTGGGATGGTTTAATGATGAACATTGTCAATCTTTTGAAATGAATAAGAGCTTCACTTATATGTGCAAACTGAGTTGCAATATTTTCATGCATTCTACTTCTTGTGCTAATTTTTTGGCCTTAGATTTTATGAACTATGCAAGTTACTCATCTATTCATGTGTCATATATGCAAAAATCAAGGGAAGTAAAAATGGATGACATATACATATACAACATGTACACCTTGTCTCTTTTGTTAGCCACATTTCAGATTAAGCAACGCCGAGGACGGCTTTATTTTCAAGAAGGGGAGGATGATGAGGACATGACTACCTTGGATATGACCAAAAATATTGCATATATGCATATTTGTCAGGTGATTTCTAGTGCAAACTATTCAATAATCTATTTATGTTATCCAGAACAAAAATACTTCACACACTTTTGTGTTTTGTCTAATTGCAGGTGTATGGGACATTTGTACAATCCAAATATGAAGATAAGGAAGAAAGAGATGTTTATTTGCTGTCCAAAAAGTTCTCTCACGTCACTTTTGGCCCAAGAGAAGATAGAGTCCAAGTCTCTCACGTTCTGGATTCAGATTCGGACTGCACAGACATACCTGACTCAAAACGCACACAAGTTTTTCATACGGACTCCGAATTGGGTGATTCTTTTTTTGTTGGAAACTAGATTTCGTGCACTTTCCAACCCAATTGGAATCACCTTCAAATTCGTCCGGAGCGTTGAGGTGTGGACGAAACAATCTGATGCTGCAGCAGAATCCGAGTCAAACTACAAGTCCAAAGGTGTTACATCACCTCCACTTGGGCCCATTGGCCTTGTACGACCTAGATTTAGTTTTAGGCTGCCTTGGGACGTCCTCCCACCTCCTTGGCCGCCACCCCTTGCTCCTATATAAGTAGATCCATCTAGTAGCTTTTTCTTGGGATTTGTTTAGTTAAAAGTTAGCCATTGCAACTTCGTGTACTTCGTTTGTGTCCAACGACCAGACCAAGACCGCTTACGGATCCCCACCTTTATCAATACTTCATATATACTCGCAATATTCAGATTGCTTTTATCATATTCTTGCTTGTTCTTCGATTGCTTGCAGGAATAGACCTTCGTGGTCAGGTTGATTGTGCTCCGGCGTGGTCAATAACCTCTCGGAGTTGGTTTAGCGATTGCTAAGGCGCAACGTCGTGCACGTTTGTAGTCGGATCGTCAAAGTCGTCTCCACCAAATCGATAGTTATCATCTCATCGAAAGATCGGGACACCCCGCCTCTATCAATATTTCCAAAAAAAGTGATATGACTTTTGTCAACCTATAAGGCATGTCTGTCAAATTAACATCGAGGTACTTGTTCTCGAATTAACATCTAGGTCTTGCAGGAGTACTAGTTTTTTGAACACATGTTAATCGAAGGCCTATCGCCTTACTTTTTGAAAAAATTTCTTGTAGTGGAGGTGTTTTGTAACGTCCGGATCTACAGTAATCCCACGTTAACGATGCCACGTCACCTCTGTTATTGTTGCTACTCACATGTTAGTTGAAAACGTTTCAAATTCAAATTTGAAATTAAGTCAAACGATAAAAGTTTCCAAACCACAAAGCTAAAATGTTCGGGAGGTGCCCTATTTTGCATATGTATTTATGTGGTAATAAACACATATTCATAAAATGCCTAAGTATTTTAAAGTGAATTAAAACAGAAAATGATAGGGGCAAAGGTGTCCCGTCTTTCGATGAGATGGTGGCTATCGTTTTAGCGGAAGTCGACTTTGACAATCCGACTACGAACGTGCGAGGACGTCGCGCCTTAGCAATCGCTAAACCAACTCCGAGGGGTTATTGACCACGCCGGAGCACGATCAACCTGACCACGAGGGCCTGTTTCATGCGATCAAACGAAGAACAAGCAAGAAACTGAGATTGCAATCTGGATATTGCGAATATAATATGAAAGCTTTATTGATCAAGGTGGGGTTCTGTGACATCTTGGTCTGGTCATTGGACACAAACGAAGTACGCGAAGTTGCAGCTATGTCGGACTTTTAATCTAAACAAAACCCAAAGTCTAAACGACGCCCTAAGGGTTGTATATATGGAGGAAGAGGGGGGAATTTCGTGGCCCTTGGAGGAGGGGTCCGAAACTGATAGAGGCGAGGGTGTCCCAATCTTTCGATGAGATGATAACTATCGATTTGGTGGAGACGACTTTGACGATCCGACTACAAACGTGCACGACGTTGCGCCTTAGCAATCGCTAAACCAATCTCCTGAGGTTACTGACGATGCCGGAAGCACGGTCAGCCTGACCACGAAGGTCTATTCCTGCAAGCAATCGAAGAACGAGCAAGAATATGATAAAGCAATCTGAATATTGCAAATATATATGAGGTATTGATAATGGTGGGGATCCGTAAGCGGTCTTGGTCTGGTCGTTGGACACAGACGAAGTACACGAAGTTGCGTTGGCTAACTTTTAACTAAACAAATCCCAAGGAAAAGCTACTAGATGGATCTACTTATATAGGAGCAAGGGGTGGAGGCCAAGGAGGTGGGAGGACGTCCCAAGGCAGCCTAAAACTAAATCTAGGTCGTACAAGGCCAATGGGCCCAAGTGGAGGTGATGTAACACCTTTGGACTTGTAGTTTGACTCGGATTCTGCTGCAGCATTGGATTGTTTCGTCCACAACTCAACGCTCCGGACGAATTTGAAGGTGATTCCAATTGGGTTGGAAAGTGCACGAAATCTAGTTTCCAACAAAAAAAGAATCACCCAATTCGGAGTCCGTATGAAAAACTTGTGTGCGTTTTGAGTCAGGTGTGTCTGTGCAGTCCGAATCTGAATCCAGAACGTGAGAGACTTCGACTCTATCTTCTCTTGGGCCAAAAGTGACGTGAGAGAACTTTTTGGACAGCAAATAAACATCTCTTTCTTCCTTATCTTCATATGTGGATTGTACAAATGTCCCATACACCTGCAATTAGACAAAACACAAAAGTGTGTGAAGTATTTTTGTTCTGGATAACATAAATAGATTATTGAATAGTTTGCACTAGAAATCACCTGACAAATATGCATATATGCAATATTTTTGGTCATATCCAAGGTAGTCATGTCCTCATCATCCGCAACCTTAACCTTTTTATGTTCATTGAAATTATGGGAAGCAAATATATTTTTTATGTCGAACTCCCATTCAATATATAAAGCAGGTTTAAAATGGCCATTAAATGGTGGTATAGATACATTAACCTGATCATGTGCATTTGGATGTTTGTGCACCTCTCGTGACGGTTGCGGTATTTGCAAAGGTGGTGGCATGTCTCCCGCGATCGACAAAGTCCATGAATTGACTCTGGATCCTGTCATGATTAGTAGAACAAGAAACAAAACCCAAAAATAATGTTCCTATAACTACTAGGATGTGGTGGTAAAACGCTCACAGTAAAGCAAATATCAATGTCTTACAAGTTCTTACCATGCAGCAGGCGGTGATCGGCAACCAGCGGTGTCAAGTAACTCCAAATATTGAGTAAAGCGATTGCCAGGGGAGCGTACATATACACGGTGTAGAAATATGTGGAGCTGGGTTGGCTATATATGGTAGCAAAAGATTAGCAATAATCAATTCAAAGATGCAATGTTGAATAAACGCTCAACGACGGTACTGTGCTGGTCCTAGGCTAGACCGTACTAGAGACGCGAGCCTAGAACACTAATGAGGTCACGGCGTAGCACAACTAGCATTAATGAAGGATACTAAGTTGCTCTTGACAGCAAGATATAAGTGAATATCACAACGGCAGTGAAGATAATGATGAAAAACAACTGCCAAGCAGGATATACAACAACTCTCTCTCCAACTTTCCTCTTGAAAAGTTTAAGACAATTTTCTGATAAATTCTTTCAAAGAATGCTATTAACTCAAGCTTTCCAATGCAAAAAGAATCACTCAATTCCGAGTTGATATGAGGAGTCAAAGAATTCTAAAACTGGCCTGAAAAATTGGAACAAGCTGTGTTCATGAACTTCGGAGGGCAAACAGACCTATTTAGAAGCCGATTTTGAGGTGTCAAATATTGAACTAACTTCTGCAACTATTTAGATGCGGCTCGTCGCTAGCTTCAATTTGAGTACTCATGGAGCCAAAACGGACTTCGTATGAGGAAGATACACCTGTTTTACTGAACAGTGCGCAAAACAGATTCCAATCCGAATTCAGGTACGAGATTGATTCTAGATAGATCCAATTTTTTTTTCTTCTCTCTTTTTTTTCTCACGCTTTTTTTTTATTTTTCTTCTCTCTCTTTTTCTTTTTTTTTCCTTTTTTCTCTTTTTTTTCTCTATCTTTTTTTTTCAAGACAAACTAGATAAGATGCAGATTGGATCAGGCGAAGATGTGAATGACCTCAACTATGATTATGACAATGAACAATGCGTAGCACGTGGTGGAAATTAATAGATGGGATGGTGGACAGCGGAAGGGATAATGATGCAGCGGCGGCGTGACTAATGTGAACAGAACTCGAAACTCTAAAGGAACTAGACGCTAAGACGAGCAACTTACACGACGATGCAACCGATAATTCAACTATGCAAGCAATGAATAGAAAATTGCAAAGGCTCAGACTGGCTTGGATAAAGGATGAACAAATCTAACTTTTTTTTGTGTGGCTTTTTCTTGGACAATAGGTAAGAAAATAAATCTAATCTAGGAAAACTGGAAATTCTCACCGAGCAACCTGAAAACTGATACCACTTGATAGAGGCGAGGGTGTCCCGATCTTTCGATGAGATGATAACTATCGATTTGGTGGAGACGACTTTGACGATCCGACTACAAACGTGCACGACGTTGCGCCTTAGCAATCGCTAAACCAATCTCCTGAGATTACTGACGATGCCGGAAGCACGGTCAGCCTGACCACGAAGGTCTATTCCTGCAAGCAATCGAAGAACGAGCAAGAATATGATAAAGCAATCTGAATATTGCAAATATATATGAGGTATTGATAATGGTGGGGATCCGTAAGCGGTCTTGGTCTGGTCGTTGGACACAAACGAAGTACACGAAGTTGCGTTGGCTAACTTTTAACTAAACAAATCCCAAGGAAAAGCTA